>NC_090447.1:1404113993-1404248993 GCF_031143425.1 Pleurodeles waltl | reverse complement strand
ACAGAGCATCTTTCTAGCTTTTCTCACTAAAAGACATATCTATATTTTTTTTTTTTCCATAGGTTGCAGTATGCTGATACTTCCAAACAAGTAAGCCAGTAAAGTAGATGAAAAAAATAGGTTTTTATTTTACCTGTAATAAATCCAGCGGTTGGCTTGAGACTATGGAATTGCTGATCATGTTTAGTTCTTTCTTCTACCGTTATTGTCCAAATATCCACGTTCCCGGACAAGGGAAAATGAGAAACTGAGAAATATACAAGCAATTCAATGACAAATCAGATTAAAACAAATCTTTCCACCGCAAGAAATCAAAATGTTTGCATTTATTCGTGAAAGATAAGGGCACATTCCATTTCAGAAACTGCACTGATCCTACACATGTAGTCAAACAACCATTCCTATGGATCTAATTATTAATTTTAAAAAAATGCTGAGCCTATTGTAATATTGTGAAGTTTTGTTTACAAGAGGTAAATCACATTGACTATCTTTGAGATTTCAAAAAGCGTAGATTCTTTGAACAGAGGGGTACAGGGATCCTGCCAATGTAAACCAAGTTGTAAGCTCTGTCTGCGTGTAAAGAGACTGAGAATTTCATCACCGGCACCACTATTCGGGGTAAGCACCAGTAAGTATGCAGTGCAATCTTGAGCTATCACCAGTGAGACGACAGAATCCGTTATAGTGGAATCCGTTATAGTGAAATCCTTGGTCATCATGGTCTTCTGCAGCAAGACCCACAAGATTTGGTACCACTGTTATACAACCTGTGTGTAAGGTTGTGCATTTCCACCAGAAAAGGAACTATGGAGCCAGGTGCAGGAAAATAGGTATTCTTTATCAAATCCGTATCCACAACTGATTAACTGTCATCCAAAGAATCCTCAGCAGGATTCTTGTGTGACATAAACAAGCTCAATGCCTTAGAGCTGCAATACTAGTGAAACAGCTCCCATCTTCCCTCATAGAAATGAACAAATAATAACAAATATTAGGCATAAAAGAAACCTAACAAAGTTTACATCACTAAAAGGTGAACAAATTATGAAACATTGGTAAACAATGATTAGCAACTAAAATCTATAGGTTAATGTTTAATGTTAATGTGTCCTCCGCCTGCTTCCTCACCCTCCGCAAGATCTTCCGCTGGATCCCCGCCGACACTAGAAAACCGTGACCCACGCCCTCGTCACGAGCCGCCTGGACTACGGTAACACCCTCTACGCTGGGACCACCGCCAAACTCCAAAAACACCTGCAACGTATTCAAAACGCCTCGGCCCGCCTCATCCTCGACATACCCTGCAACAGCCACATCTCCGCACACCTGAGACACCTGCATTGGCTCCCAGTCAGCAAAAGGATCACCTTCCGACTTCTCACCCACGCACACAAAGCCCTCCACAACAAGGGACCGGAATACCTCAATCGTCGCCTCAGCTTCTACGCCCCCACCCGTCTCCTCCGTTCCTCTGGCCTCGCGCTCGTTGCCGTCCCTCGCATCCGCAGCTCCACGGCAGGTGGGAGGTCCTTCTCCTTCCTGGCAGCCAAGACCTGGAACACCCTCCCCACCAGCCTCAGGACCACCCAGGACCACTCTGCTTTCCGGAGACTCCTCAAAACCTGGCTTTTCGAGCAGCAGTACCCCCCCCCCCCTTCCCCCTAGCACCTTGAGACCCGCACGGGTGAGTAGCGCGCTTTATAAATGTTAATGATTTGATTTGATTTGAATGTTTAAAAAAAACCACAAAGAATAATCAGATCGTTTTAAATGGTGTTTTCTTACCTACTTGTCCACTTTATCTCTATTTTGACCATCACCCACACTCTAGTGTGACCCTCACTCATGGAGTTCAACATATATAGTTTAGAACTAAGAATGTCAGTACTATCCTTGGAAGAATTCTCTACCACCTCTACTCCTGTAGTATCCTTTGCTTTCTTAAATAAAGCCACTGTGCTTAGGTCACACATTTTATCATCTTTCATTGTAATAGCATTGTTAAATAATTTTACCACTTCTGCAGTTTAGTGAATTTGGAGCCATCACAAGTGCAAGTAGGTGCACACATTTTTACTTAATCATCCACTTGAATCTGCATAAGCTTAGTTTTTTTGATACATCAGACTGTACATTTCTTTTCTCAACCAAGTCAACTTCACTTGATCTCCATGCATCACTGCGCAACACTTTTATCCCTCTTTTCCTCCACCAGTTTACTATGTTGTCTTCTACCATGAAATAGCCCAAAAGAAGACATGTTGGTCAAAGCATGAGGAGACAATCTATATGCTAACAACCTCTATTGCAACGGTCTTCCAATCCAAGCTGTTACTGTTTGCAAATAGCACACCTTTTTTAGACATACAGTTGGGACACTTTACCACTCTATTCGTCTCTGCGTAGTACAAGGGGCTTTTCTTGTGTGTTATACCACAACGGTTAAAAAAAAGTTTACATTTCTCTAGAACAAAATTGTAATGTATTGTCTTTTAAGAGTGTTCTAGGGAAACCTTCACGGTGGAATTTTTTTAATCCAAAATATTAATACCTATTTGAGAAGTTATATCCCTTTTACTAATAACTTCTGGCCACCTTGAAAAGATGTCAATTGAAACAATCAAATAAGGAGCACTGATTTCCCCTCACAAAGGTCCCACAATACATCTCCCCATGGACCACTAGGAAGTTCTCTGCAAATCACAGGAGGGACACGAGTTTTTATCATTGACCAGACACTGGCCACAACTACTGACAAATCTCTCCAACGCCAGATCAACATCTGGCCATCAAAAGTCTTAAAAATGACAACATGTCCCTCATGTGCAATACTAAGTATCTTACATCTAAAATATGCTTTTACAACTAATCTGGTTATCATGGAATAACACATTTTCACTACTCCACAACTCATTCCTCACCTTTACAAAAAATAAAAGGATAAAAGGATATTTTTTTTCTACCAATGTCTTTTCAGGCCACCCATCATGTAAATATATTCTACTTTTAATCAAAATGGGATATTACTCCGTTTCACTCTTCCTTCATAATAGAATTAAGAGATACTAAAAACCCACTTATCTACCCAAGCATAATCCCATATTAATCCATCAAGCAATATGATACTGTCTGTCTTAATGTAGACAATCAGCAACATAATTAGCTTCACCAGGAATGTATTCATAACAAAAGTGTGCCCCTGTAACTCAACTACCCATCTTCTAATGTGTGCAGGCACCGAACTGTGTCCTTTCATAGTAAAAATCTCTTTAAGAGGTTTATGATCTGATGGGATGATAAATGCATAAGAAAACTCCTGAACTTTTTAACTGCCCAACTAACAGCCCATGTATCCTTTTCAATATTCTTTCACAAATCAAAGGGCAGGTATGAATGCACCTTGTGTTTTGCTTCACGTTCTCATTCTACCACTGAGGAAAATTATTCATTAATTGAAAGGAGGCACTGGAGAGTGCATGCGCTATAGAGAAATTCAATAGTACATTTGGAGTTCCACTTTCACACTACATACAGACAACAAACCACTGGCGAATGTACTGACAACTCCTGGAGTACTTAAAGCAATACCCAGAATAGCAAAATGTCACTAAAACAGTTGGATTAAAATTATGATGTTGAATATCTTCCTAGGATACAAAACAAAGTAGATAACTACATTACTAAGAACGCCTTTGCTATTAGAGAAACATACTCCATCTGAGTGGGATGAATTTAACATGGCACGGATTGATAATGTAAATTATGAATGTGCTATCTTGCAGGAAGATTGGAAAGTAGGATACAGTACAGATCATGTACAGAAGAGTAAAGAATTACACAAGGATTGGATGGCCGGTCAAGAAGCAATAGAATGAAGATTGTAAAAGGTATTGGAAGGTGAGGTCTGAACTGTCTATGGACAAACAAGTTTTATCATTGAGAGGTGGTAGGATTGTGCTACCTGCAACCTTAAAACAGAAAATCACGTTGATCATACAAGAATGTCATCTAGGTATAATCAAATAAAAATAGAGAATCACAAGTTCGTATTCGTGGCCTGTGAAAGATTCCGAAGTGGAAAGGTCTATCAGAAATTGGGTGAAGTTTGCATGTGTTAAACCGCGGGTAGTTTTTAGATTACCCCTGTCTCATGGACTCTCCCTTAAGGCCCATCGAAGACCCCCATCATGGACATTCCAGATTTCAAGAGTAAAGTGTACAGTATGCAACTGTTCTTGTTCGTTTTTTTTTTTTAAAGCCAGAAGTAGAAGCACGACAAAATTGATTCTCAATCTGTCATTTCTTTCCTAGAAAATTTTTCCCTTTAAGAAGGCATTCCTAAATCTTTACTTAATCACAATAGACTTCAAGTTGTTTCGGATGTCATTGAAAATGTCTTGCTAGGGAATTGAGTTAAACAAATATAACAAACATACCTTACTATATCACCCCGCTGGTAATGCTGCAGTAGAACTCTTTAATAGGGTGATAAGGGAAAATGTGCAAACGGCTATTAGTGGCGCGCACAACATGGGAGCAAAGAACTAAGTAGGTTGATTTGGGCATATCGGATTATCTCGACTAACAGGCTATAGTCCTTTTTGAATGTCGAAGAGAGGCATGGCCAAGCTTGCGATGGAGTAGAACGACAGATTGAGTCTCTCCAGTCCCCGTTCATGCCCCATCTGCCGCCTGACGCATCGGAGCCGGCTTGAATATCAGGGCGGCGGCTGAGTGGGCGTGGGCGTCGGGGGGGGGGGGGGGGGCTTGGGGGCAATCAAACGCACTGCCCCGTGATTCCCCTATTAACAAGAAGTTTCTGTAGCACGATTCAAGATGGGTCTGGCCATTATGACATGGGCTCGGCGCCACAGCCAAGTTGCTACGCACCTGCCATCTTGAACGCCGCACAGGGTGTACCAGCTGTAGCAGATCACCTGAATCAGCTTAAGGCCGCTCACCCCAGCGCGCACCGGAAGGGGAGAACAGGTAGGAGGGGAGCAAGTCGCAGGATAGCAGACAGTAGAAAGAGGACGCTGCATTTCCAAAGGCACTGAGGACTTGGGGGGAGCGCTGTGGGGAGACGCAAGCAAGAGAGTGGAAGAGCGGACTGAAAGAGAACGGGCCGGAGGACAAACAGCAGAGGACACCGTCCAACTGTGGCTGAGGCTCTTCAGCAGATATGAGTAGCATCAGTGTGGCATGGGGAATTGCACCGGGTTGTGCCCGCGCACACCCTCCCGGCCCCCCCTCGCTGCTGGTGGCCCTCGTGGCCTGCTCCCCCCCCCCCCGGGTGGCTGCTCTTCCCACCCTATGGAGCCGTAACAAAACGCACCCTACAAGGTAAGCACACTGGGTGTGTGCAGAGACTCTTTTTGCCCCTGAAGTCCCAGAGGCCACCGGACCTGAAAGCTGCAGTACGTAGTGAGGGCCGGAAGGAGGGCCTACAACAGCTAAGAGTGGGGGCCTGCCATATCTGTGTGGAGGAGTGAGGGTAGTGAGGCAGCGAAAGATGCACTGATAGCTTACCCGGCCGGGAGGGCGCAACAGAGGGCACTGGAGAAGGAGCAGGGCTCATTCAGCTAGGATATCCGCAACACAGAGACTGGCAGAACTGACTATGCTCTCCCAGGCCTACCCAGCGGAGGACCCAGTAGTAATAAGGCGGCCTATACTTTGAAACAACTTGGACTGTGCCTGCAGGGGATTCACCCTCTACATTGCTGGACCAGCCTATGCCTGCTGAAGCAGCCTTTTCGGAAAACATCCAACTGCCCAAAAGAAAGGTGAGATGCTGCACAGGGCAACATATAGCCCCATCCACAAGTGCACCACTTAATGGGCACACTCCCAGAGGCTGAGATGCGACCTTAGGGCCTTGAGAAGAGGGCTCCCCACACCCAGAGACCAAATACAGTTAGCAGACCATGCACTTTCTTGAGCACCCTGCACAAGAGGGCTTACTTCAAAACCTCTACCACCTGTGGTCCGCCCTGGCCCCGCCATGGCCTGACTACTCTCACAACTTCTACTTATAATTCAGGCTGAATCCTGAAGAACGAGCACAGACCCTGTGGAAACAGCAGAAGGGACAGAGTGAAAATTATATGGTAACGCCCACTGAATGGGGGACCCGATACAAACTAACAGAAAGGCATCAACCAACTAATCACTGTTGGTGCGACTCTGAGGAGCTATAACTATTCTGGCAGAATCCGTTGGAAGTCCCCAGAAAGCCATACAGATCTGCTTTTTTCCTATGATAGTGGCATCCATCATCTGAGGCCCATGACACCCTGCGAGGATACAGTGCTGCTCCAGAGCAAAGTCTTGCATTACATTAGTATGTTACCTGGTACTACACGTGGAAGTAGCCCCTAAACTATTCATGAGAAGCCCCTGAGAGACTATAACCCACGTCAGCTGATATCTACTGCCCCCAGAGAAGGATAGCACACACCTCCCCATGATTTGCTGATGTCCACACAGGCACAGCTGCAGTAGCCACACTGCAGTAAACCTAGCCCCAACTGTAACCACCCTTCCCCCCACGATATATAAGCTGAAGACAATACATGGAAATGCCCTGCAACAAATCAGTCAAGGAAACACTGGTAACCGTCTTGTGGGGCAAGACGCCGCCTACAGAAAAGTACAAGGTAATGGAGTTATAGGGCAACCCTACAGAAACACCCCTCTCAACACCCCTAACACAAGACTACATGAAACATTTCCTACAAGAGATCCTCATGGATATCGGTTCACTCAGAGCGGATTTCAAATCCTGCATCAGAGATGTCAAGAAAGAGGTATCCTAATTAGGGAACTAGTTGATGACCTAGAATATACAAAGGACACTGTCAGAAGATCAAGAAATGCTATGGAGGCGCATCACTACCCTGGAGGAGCAACACCTCAAACATCAGGCCAAGCAAGAACCCCTTGAAAACCGCAGTCACCGGAATAACATCTGCATTTGGAGAGGGGGTCAAAGGTACAAGAAGGGGATGACATCATGGCATTTACAACAGCCCTTCTTCACGCGGTTAGGGAGAGACACTGCTGCACCCCCATCCTGGATAGAGCCGAACTGGTGGCCTCTGCCCTGAACCGCCCAGATGTGTCACCAGACATCCTGACTAGGATGCACTATTTCATGGAGGAGGCCATTCTACGTGCAGCCAGAAGGAAGGCTGCCATGATTTTTCGGGGTCACACTCATCATAACTGTTACAAGATCTCCCAACCAGCACCTTAAGACGCAGACAATATTTTAAACCAATCACGGACAAGCTATGTGCAATGAACATTAGATATCAGTGGGGCACCCCTTCGCCCTACTCTTTACGTGGGTGGGCAAACAAAGATCACTGCACTCTCTGACAGAAGCAAAGAAACTGCTAGGAATGTCCTCCCCCGTCGAAAACAACTCAACCTCCCCAACACGGGACACTCGCAGAAAAGTCTTGAGACCCACCTGGACCACGGTGGGTCCCTGTCTCCCACACAAATCCTCAACACAGCTGATCACACCTTCGCAATATGGAAAAGGATACATCCCTGGCATCATTGACGACTGGATCTGCTTAAGGAATGAAACATAACATACTGACACCCCTCCCCCCAACTTGTAATGGACATCAGCCAGGGATGGGACCCACAACTAAAAGAGGTGGTGGCGGCCAGGGGCCGGAGGGACACATGGTCCGATGCCTGTGATGACCTACCTCTCCATTTGATGGAACTGCCCCATGCATCCCACGCCCGACAGGGTTACTCCTCAGTTGAGATGCTGGCACATCTGTTCTGATCTCTGAGGGAAGTAAACGAGCTAGTAGGACCTGGTTGGTCCGTAACTGCTTTTTATTCGTTCTTAACTCTTTTTCTTTCAGGTCTAGACATGCAAGTGGACATAGGCACAATGGCAGGCAGGTTGTTTTGAGAATATGACAAAGCATCAAGGGGTACGAGTGGGACCCCATATCATACATGGGTAGTCACAGACAGCTACAACCCAGCCAGCCCTTTTTGCCCCTTTCTTCATGGATAAGAGACTCAAATTAATTTGCTTGAACATCCGAGACTTCCCCAAACGAGCGGAAACAGGTTTGGAGTTATTTCCTGCTTCACAACTCTGATTTAGGGGGTCATTACGACCCTGGTGGCCGGCGGTATGTTGGCGGTAACACCGCCAGCAATTATGACCGTGGCGGAAAAGCCACGGCCATACCGCCGGCCCCTCCACTTTGCCGCCAGGATTCCGCCTGGCGGTCATAATCCCCAGGGCAGCGATGCATGCACCGCGGCCCTGGGGATTATGAGTCCCCGACCGCCAGCCTGTCCATGGCGGTACACACCGCCATGGAAAGGCCGGCGGTAAGGGGATTTGGGGTGCAATTTCGGGCAGTGAAATGCGCGACGGGTGCTACTGCACCCGCTGCACATCAGCATTGCCGCCGGCTCTATTACGAGCCGGCTGCAATGTTGATGTGACATTTCTGCTGGGCCAGCGGACGGTAACACTGTTACCGTACGCTGGCCCAGCGGAAATGTCATAATAGGGAGACAGAAATACCGCCGGCAATGGCGGTATTCTGTCTCCCGCGGCCTTGGCGGTCTTTTGAAAAGACCGCGAGGTCGTAATGACCCCCATAGTCTTTTTGCAGGAGACACATCTCCAGACCATAGATCACCACAGAATGGCACATCCTCATTACCCAATTTGCTACTGGGCCTCTGCAGACTTTAAAACATTGGGGGTTGGGATGTTATGCAAATCACGCTTTGGTTCCAGCATCACTAGCGTGATAAGAGAAAGGGATGGTCAATATTTGACTTTACGTGTGACTCATAGGCAGCAACACCTCCACTACTCAACAGATCTGCCCGTAACATCTCACAGGGCTTTATCTCTGGTGTGTCCTACATGACCAACTACAAGGGGTCGAGGGAGATGTAATCGTGGGAAGGGATCTTAACAAGGCATTGGCTACTATGATGGATAGGAATTCTTCCTCCTATCAGGTTAGCAGAGCCATGTCTGGCCACATGAGAAAAAAAACAAGATGTGGGCAACGTCTATGCCTGGCGTTAGGTACCCTGACGCTAGGGATTACTCCTTTTTCTCCCGTGTCCATTCCTCCTAATCACGGGTAGATTATCTCCACTTGACACACTCCCTTCTACAAACACTAAAGACCACTGAGATATCAACTATGTCCATATCAAATCGTGCTGATATTGAACTGATATGGCTATCTTCCCCACTGTCCACCAAAATTCCCCCACAGTGGCGTTTGCCCCCTAGACTTCTCCATGATTCAGAGACTTCTCCATGATTTAGTCGACAAGGCGGGCATAGTTGATTATTTTACACCTAACACCATATAATATGTCCCACTAGGTACACTATGGGATGGCTTCAAAGCTACCATCCAGGGGTAATATCAATAGCTATCGCCAGAAACATAGAAGCCTGACTAGTAGAAAATAAATGGACCACTGAGATATAATAACTAGAGTCCCACAACAAGTTATAACCTTCTTGCCGCCTCAGAAGACAGCTGGCCATCCTACAGGGGCAACAAAGTGCTCACCAGACAAAGAGCAGAACGATCCCTCATAGCTCCCCCGGAGTACAACAAGCGGAAGGATTTCGCTGAATATTATCAAGCTCTTTACAGCTCCAAAGAGGCTCCAACCACAAGAATAGCAGCCTACCTGGCAAAATGTGCCACACAACCCTAGCATGATGTTGGAGGCACCTATCACCCTAGATGATCTTAGTTGCACATTCCCCAGGGCTGGACAGCCTACAGTTTAGTTTGTATGCGCTGTTCCTACCAGAACTGCGCAATCACTTGGTCCATTTATTGCACACTTTCACACACTAAACAGGACTCGCACCCTCTATGGCCACCAGAGAGATCTCACTCATCCCCAAGCCAGGCAAAGATATGTCACTTTGCTCTTCGTATCGCTCTATAGGCCTTAAATAACAATGCAAAGCTCTTTACTAAGTTTGTAGCCCTCAGACTCGAACACCATCTCCCATACCTCATAGAATCTGATCAAGTAGGCTTCATATGTCCTAGTCAGGGAGCTGATAATGTCCGACGAGTGGCACTTTTGGTAGAGAAAGCCCAGCATTACCAAATAACGTTGTGCCTTTTTTCGCTTGACGTGGAGAAGACTTTTGACTGAGCTACATGGGACTTTCTGAACACAGTCTTAGGTAAAACAGGGATTGGCCCATCATGATCTCTCAAATAATGGCATCTTATGTTGCACCAGTGGCAAACATTAGGGGAAATGGGCAATGCACTGATCCAATCAACATCCGTAGAGGCACTCTACAAGGCTGCCCCATGTTGCACCTCTTATTTGTCTTAATGGTGGAACCCCTGGCCACCTCCATCTGCCACGCAGATTAAATAGCGGGCATTCCTTTTGGGGGGCAAACAAATAAGATTAACCTATTTGCTGATGATCTTTTTCCTCACTCCTTTCCCAACCCGCCACTTCCCTCCCGGCTATGGTTTCCCACCTTGGCGAATAGGAGGCTGTATCTGCCTTCAAAGTACATTTGTCCAAATCTAGCATATACGATCTATCAGTCCTGACAGAGGAAATACCTAAACTGCAAGCTCTGGCCCCATTTAAGTGGCACTATGACAAAATCAAATACTTGGAACTATATCTCACACCCACACTCACCTCGTGGACCAAAGCCAACTGACCCCTCCTTACGCCATGCCATTCTTGAAGACCTCCTAAGGTGGAAACACCTACCCATTTCCTGGCTGGGGAGGGTGAATGTCATCAAAATTAACATTTACCTGGGACCCTCTATTTATTTCAGACTTTACCTACCCCTATACCTCAAGATGACAATGCACACTTGCAATGGGATATCCATACGTACATTTGGAGCAGGAAGCGCCCTAGGATATATAAAGGCCTTGATGCAGTTCTGCTTAAGTGGGGGGGGGGGGGGGGGGGATTGGCTTGCCCTAATCTTAGGGAATATTACCGGGCTGCCCATTTGCCATATATATCTCGGCCTGGGTGACGCGGGAGAGTGAATCCACTTGCTCCATATGGATATAGCAGTGGCCTGCAGACCACTATGGGACATCAAATGGATGCACAGGCAAGCCCGACCCCCACAGTGCATACTGAGCCATCCCCACCAAGACTGCTCTCAATATATGGAACAAACTGGCACTTAAAGAGGGACTGACCACCTTTCCCTCTCCTAATACTCCAATCGCATGCAACCTAGAATTTACGCCTGCCTTGTACCTGTCGCTTTCGAAGACTGGACAGATTAATGTAGAACCTTCCGAGACCCCTTTGTAGGGACGGAAATGAAATCCTTTGACCAATGCAAGATGGAATTTTACTTAGGAGACAAAGTCAAACTACATTACCTTCAGCTAAGGCACTGGGGCTGACGTCTGTCGGTTTACCAACACATCATTAGATCATACACAGCTCACGAGGGCTCATATCCTATATTTACTCTACAATACAACACTCTTCCCCCTCCCCTGTACCAACCCACCCATATCATTGAAAATGGAACACGATTGGTGCAGATGAGATTACACCCAAACAATGGGACACTTTATGCCACAACATACCCAGAACTTACTGGTCCCTTCCTCCAAGGGAAACAGCTTACAAAATTATCTATCAATGGTATTACACCCATCCAGTCTCTCCACCATATACGAGGGTGCATCAGATGTGTGCTGGCGATGCCTAAACAGCTCTGGGGATTTCTGCCACATTTGGTGGCCCTGCGCCAAGATTGCCATTTTCTGGAAAGAGATCCTTAGCCATGTCAAAGCTAATGTGGGATACCCTTGTCTTGCTACATATCACCTCGACTCAAAGCAATGTCACAGCAGAATGAACACCTATTAGCTACAAGCTTCAGGCAGCCCAACATCTGACTGCACTGGCTTGGAAACAAACAACCACACCCAGCATGGCCCAATAGTTTACACAGCTATGGCATGCACTGGCCATGGAAAATATCTCACACAGTTTGATTAAAACAGATGCGAAATCTCAAGTGATATGGCGCCCCCTCATACACAACCGCACACACCAACTTAACATGCTTCAATCCCGCACAACTCAAAGCTTCGCAACTGTTTCCGGATCCTTAATGAGTACGAGCAATTCCCTTCCAATATCAGCCTGCCACCTACAATGAACAATGAAGCGATGCAACTATTGAGATTGACTCTGATAATATGATGAAAACCATTCTGACTTGCACCATGTTTGTATTATTTGATGTCAAGTTGCCTAAGGTTGTTTGTTATACCTGCCCTATTTATCTCACCCTAACCATACATTCTCCCATCCCTTATTGCCTCCTTATGAACCTGGCTACTCTATTAGACCTTTAACCCGTTGCTCTCCATCACCCCTTTCACTAAGCCTGGTCATCAGGCATTTAAGGAGACTATTGTAAAGCTGCACTGTCCAATTAAAGAAAAACTAACGCATACCAGGCTTATACTAATGTAATGTATATTTCTTCTGTAAACCTTAATAAAGAAATTAAATAAATAAATGTACGTTGAAGGGTAGGGAACCTTGCACTAAAGACAATGTTGCTTGGATGTCTGGAGATCACAAGGAACAATGGTTTGCTTCTGGTGTTTGAGACAATATAAGGGAGGCACAAAAAATCTACAAGGAGAATTATGATCAGAGACAAAGTGTCAAGGATGGTGTTCTTGAATAAGGTGGTTGGGTGCGTGTCAAAACAGCAATGGGGGGGTGTGGGGGGTGGTTTGGGGGACATGGCCTACCTGCCGAACTTGGTGGTCGCACTGTGAAGCTCTCGGCGGTCGCAACTTATCCTATCTAATCCTGCAACACTGCACCCACCCCCCTGTGAGGAGAGGCCTGCGCCCCATCAGGATGGTGACGGGGCAGTGGTGTGCCCAACACGGGGGAAATCGGGGCATGGTAGGCCCTGTGACTACTACATGGCCTGCTGGGGCCCCACTGGAGCCCTTGAGAGGTGGGCCCCGATTGCTTCAGAACCTGTATGGACACAATGGGAAGCACCGATCGGGTGCGGCCCGGCCCCCCAGGGTTGACGAGCCTGCTCGCAACTCAGCCTGGCAGAGTGCTGTAGAGGATGTTCTCTTGTACCAGACATACAGTTCAGTGATTTGGGTGGTTGCCTGGTGGGTGTCCCCCTGTACTGTGGCTCCCCACGTCCTGTCTGCCTCACTGCCCCCTTATTCCATTCATCTACAGCAAGGGGGGCTGCAACTCTGTCTCCATCATCCTTTGCACGAGAGCCAAAGGCCGGTTGCTGGGGCCCCTGGTATAATTCGGGAGCTGCTTATATCACCTGCCTGTTGAGGCAGGGTGCTTTGCTGGGGGAGACAGTGGCCACATAGGCGATGAGATCATGAGAGCTGCATGGATGAGAAGGCCGCCATGTGTGGTGGCCACACTTTATAGCTTTGAGAACCTATGCACAAGAGATTCTAATAAATGACTGGGTGCCCTGGTGGAGACAAACACTGAAGTGACGCAACGCCAGTAGCACCTTCAGTGTTACCTGTGGCCTAGTGGGGCCTTTACCTAGCCTTGGCTGGGTGCTGAGGGATCACTCATGCTTAACAGAATGCTCTGCTGCCCTGTGTTCCTGGGGGTCTGGCGGGTCGTGAATACTGAGACACGCACCTAATGGACAAGCACAACATGACGAACGACAAAGTCCCACGGGCCCAAAACAGCATACGATGGACAAATATACACAGCTGAGTGCTGCTACACAGGCCCTAATATACAACGATCAGGTTATGTCAAACCTGGACAATGCAACACTACTTGCAGCGATCACACAATCTTGTGACATGCTGGATGTCAAGATTGGGCCAGTTGGATTGGATGTCTCCCTACTTCGTCAAGACCTTCGGAAGGCTGTAGATCACATTACGGAGGCCGAGGCGAGAGTCTTGGGTGTGGAAGATTACGTTGGTCTTTCACAAGAAAAGGTGACCAAGCTGGAAGCAGTGACTAAGGAGTTAGCACTACAGGTTCAGAATGCGGAGGGAAGGGCGCATTGCAACAAGCTGAGGTTTGTAGGGTTCCCTTGAAAATTGCGAGAAACAATCTGTGGACACCTTTTTGACCAAATGGCTATGTGCAGGGGTCCCACGACAGGACCCTCTCCTCCTGCTTTGCAGTGGAGCACACACACAAGGTATTAAAAAATGATACCACCACGGGGGCGCCCTCAAGCTATTATCACCAGAGTCCTGAACCATGTAAACAGTGATGCAATACTTGGGTTCGCCCATTCACAATCCAAGATCATGAATCAGTCGTCACCTATCATGATTTTCCCGGGTTACACACAAATGGTCCAGGGTCAGTACCAATCCTTTATTGCAGCCAAGCGGAGGCTTTGCAATCCTAAATGACTGTATATGTGGCTGTACCCAGCCTGGCTGCTTGTTGTTTTCGAGTCACGGACACATTTCTTTGACTCTCTGGATGAGGTCTTCAGTGGGACTGATAAAAGGGTGAAACAGAAACTTCACATCCCGTGGTGCATGGGTTTGTATTCATCGCAGGGCTGAGAAAGGAATTGCCCAATGATCAACTGACAAAGTGACACAACAGATCCCGTTCCTCGTGGCACAGCAGAAAATGTGACATTACAACTTTAATGGTGGGGGCAGAAGGGGTTGGGGCAGCCTACTTTACCCAGTGGACCGAGATCAGACAGGGGGGGTGGGGGGGGGGGGGGGGTGTGTGTGTGTGATGAGACGATTTTACTTTGCAGAGTGGATGCAAATTGTTTGACCGTTAATATCTAGAAGAGTGACCGACTTCCCTTCAGTGCATATTTTTATGGGGTGTTAAAATCCACTGGACTTGGGAGTTGAGGGCCCCTTGTTGGGGGTTCAGCCACATCACGCTCCGTGACAGATACTTACAGTTCACAGAAATATAGAGGTGGGGGAAAGTTGTGGGGCAGTTTAACGTTGCCTTTTTCAGTTTGCAGATACAGACCATCTGCGGTGGGGTGCTTTCGCCGCCATTCGGTTCATCCCACATTCATATTATGACATGCCTTGGCAATGGCAGGTGATGAGCTTGACAGGCCGGCTTCAGGTCAAGTCCTGGAATGTCCGGTGAGTCCTTGACCAGGTTAAACAGGGGGCAATCCATAAGATTGGAGGGGACAGGAATATTGTCATGAACTCAAAGGCCAACAAATGCAGTGTGTGACAGGTTGCCTGGGCCAGCTAGAAGCAGACTTCACTCCATGGCGACGGTCCTGGAGTTGGCGAATGTATGGCGATCCCATTACCTGACACAGCCCGGGTACACATACTTTTCAACAGTACACAGCTCCCTGTCCAGGATAGATTTTTTTTTTTTTTTTGTATTCACGTCACAGCTACATAGGGTCACGGATGTAACTGTCTTGGTGCGGGGTCTGTCAGATCACTTTCCTTTACTTATGGAGCTCTGCCTCAGACCAGAGAGACCACCCTTTCTCTGGCCTCTGCAGACCCCCACACTCCGGGAAACCCTTACACACAGTATAGATTAATATTTTGCTCATAATGAGGGTACAGTATTCTCAGCCACAACATTATGGTAAGCCTTCATGCCCATCTTGTGCAGGATCGATATTAGCTTTGCACAGAGGAGCAAAGACAAACTACAGGCTTTGACAGACCTTGAAACACATGCGTGATCTGGAGACTTAAAGGGCCGGGAGGAGGGGGGGCTCCTGTGGATAAGTTAGTACTGGTACAGCATAAATATGGACATTTCTTACTGGACGAAGCAAAGTTGTTGTGGCAGGCAACACAGAGCAGAATTTCAATGAGCGACAAGTCACGTAAACTGTTCTTCCACAGACTAGGGATGGTCAGGGTATGCTAGTTGTGGATCCACATGATATAGCGCATACTTTTGGGATGTTATGCCGGAAAACATAAGCTAAGCAGGATTTATTACCTTTTGACCAGATTGTGGCTTTTGTTGATGAATTACCCCTACAGGCACTGTCATTTGAAGCACGGTAACAATTAGATGAGGGTCTCACAGACGCTGAGCTGGTCTTAGTGCTGGCAGGGATCAAGTCGGGTAGAGCTCCGGGTCTGAATGGGCTTCCCGGATAGTTCTTTATAGAATTTATGTCTAAACTAGGGAAGCACATCTTGAAGGCGATCCATGCTTCAGCAGAAGGGGCACCATCACAACTGGACTGGCGACATGAGGAAATCATAGCCCTCCCTAAACCTAGCAGACCTCCAGACGACGATGTCGAATCATCCAATATCCCTCCTGAATGTGGAGGCTAAGCTTTTAGCTAAGGTCCTGGCCAATCAATCACATCCCTAATTCACGGAACTGATTCATCTGGATTAGGCGGCTGGCTTTGTACCAGGTTGCGCAACGTGGCATAACATTCGGCGGGTGTCAAATGCCCTAACACTTGCAGGCCGACTGGGGCAGCCAGCAACTATTCTATCTGCGGATTGAGACAAGGCATTTGACTCTGTGAGTTGGGATTAATTGTTTGCATTGCTGCAGAGATTGAAATTTAAACCTAGGTATATCTTGTATGTCCGACTGCTTTATACGGATCTGACGGTGTTTTTACGTGTTGGTGGACACACCTCTAGACCATTCTCGGATCAGTCGGGGACACGTCAGGGCTGACCAGCTTTCCCCATTGCTACTTGCATTGGTGGTTGAACCCTTGGCAGTATGGATTAGAATGGATGCCCAGGTAAGGGGATTTGAATGGGGGCTGGAATGCTCGGACAGGATTGCACTATATGCTGATATTTATGACTGAATTGACTCAAATGGCCCACTGTAGGAAGCTGGCTCTGTGTGCACACTATATCTCACTTTGATATAGTATATAGAGTCCAGGGGTTCCCCATAGGCTTACCAGAGGCTAAAGTAGATAATACTAATGCTCTCTTTTGTTGTAGTGTGGTCAAGCAGTTAGGCTTATCAGAGGGTAGTGCAAAGCATTTGTTGTACACACAGACAATAGAAGAAGCACACACTCAATGACAACTCCAGACCAATGGCTTTTATATAGCAAAAATATGTTTTCTTAATTCATTTTTAGAACTACAAGATTCAAGTTGCAGTTAAGTCCTTCAATAGATCCCTATTTCACGCACATATCAATAGCACTTTGTTTGAAATCAATAAGTTGTACAGTTTTTGAAATATTGGCAATTATCTGTTTTAAAAGTTGACACTGCAGTTTTCAGAAACCAATTCCTGGGGGGAAGAAATGTTAGGTTGGTTTACAGGTAAGTACAACACTTACAGTTTCAAATTAATTTCACGTTAATTTCAGTTGAGCAAATTTAACATGGGCTCCTATGGAAGACGGGGTATTTGGAATCTGGTCAGCCAGCAGGTAAGTACCCGCAACTCAGAGGGCAGACGAGGGGTGACTGGAAGAGCACTGGAGGGGCCACAAGTAGGCACCAAACACACACCCTCAGTGGCACAAGGGCGGCCGGGTGCAAACAGGACATCTGGTTTCCAATGCTGATCTATGAGGAGACTCCGGGGGTCACTCAGAGGCTGCAGGTGAGTCCAGGGGGTTGGGGGGGAGGGGGCACACCACCAGTTGGACAGGGAGGAGGGCCACCTGCTGAACGTTGAGGCACCGGGGGTTGTTTTCTCCAAGGCCTGGTGCTGGAAATGGCCCTTTTTGCAGTTTTATCCCCAAACTTTTTGCCTTCTTCCTCCTATTTTTTTAAGTCTGTTTTTGCTGGTTTATGGTCTCTGCTCACTTTACCACAAATCAGTGCTAAAGTGCAAGTGCTCCCTTTAGAAATTGTACTGTTGATTGGCATATTTGATTTACTAGTATAAAGTGTACCCACTTGTCAGGCCTCAACCTTCCCTTTTACTACATGTAAAGCACCCATAAGTTAGACCCTAGGTAGCCCCATGGGCAGGGTGCAGTGTATGTTTAAGGTAGGACAAATACTAGTGTGTTTTATATGTCCTAACAGCGAAATACTGCCAAATTCGGTTTTCACTGTGCAAGGCCTATCTCTCTCATAGGTTAACATGGGGGCTGTCTTTAAATATTCTTAAATGCCAGATTCTCTTTGAGAGCAGATACAAATTTGGAGTTTAGGGTCTCTGAGTTCACAATTTAAAAATACATCTTTAAGTGAAGTGGGTTTTTAGATTGTTAGTTTGAAAATGCCACTTTTAGAAAGTAGGCTTTTTCTTGCTTAATCCATTCTGTGACTGCCTGTTTGTGGATTCCCCGTCTGGGACAGTTTGACAGTTGGGCTGTTCACACCTCTCCTCTAGACAGTGACAGAAAGGGGGTTGGGGTATAGCCAGCAATCTTGATTAGCCATCTGTGCTGGAGGGGTGGGGAGGAGTGGTCACTCACACCTGAAAGGACTGTCCCTGCCCTCACACAATGCCGTCTCCGACCCCCTGGTGAGTGTCTGGAGCCTGGCCTGGCCAAGGAAGGATCTTGCAAACACTTGAGACTTTGCTTTGAAGTTTGCCAACTTCAAAGGCAGAACTGGGTATAAAAAGAAGACCCAAAACCCCAGACTTTTAGAATGTTTCTGGAATCAAGAGGAACCTCTGCCCAGGAGAAGAGCTGAAGGAGGAGGACTGTCCCTTTGCTGTGTTGCTTTGCTGGACTGGCCTGCAGTTGCTGCTTCTGCCTGAAAAGAGTGCAAAGGGTGAACTTTGCTGTGTGCCCTGCTTGAGAAAATTCTCCAAGGAATTGGAGTACAGCTTGCCTCCTGTTGGAAGTCTAAGGGACACCAAAGACTTCAGTTTCCTCGATCTGCAGCACTGGGAACTGTGTGTTTTGTGCTGTTCAAGAGGAGAAACCACTGCAACGCCACCAACGACGTCACTAGCCTGCACCGTGACCTGCTGACGCCACACGGAGTCGCATTGCCCCGCGACCCTGGTCTCACCGACGCAGTCATCGGACGACTTCACCGAGCTGCTGCTCGCACCGCGACCTGTGGGCCCCGCACTCCGGCATCGCCTGCTCACACCGCAGCCTGGGCATCCTCGAAGATGACGCTCCTGCTGACACCAGCGACGCTGCCTGCACCGTGGCCTGTGGACACAGCTCGTGAGGTACACAAAGCACCGTCCCATCCTGCCCTGCAGCCCCGGTCCACCGACGCCAGCACCATCGACTCCTGTGTCATCCCCAGGCATCCTGCCTGCACCGTGGCCTGTGGACACCGCTCGTGAGGGTCACGAAACACCGCCCCGTCCTGCACCGCTGGCTTGGGCCTACCAACGACAGCACTTCAGCAACTACAACGCTGCCTGCACCGTGACCTGTGGACACCACACGTCACACCACCCCACTTCACACCGCAGCCTTGGTCTCACCGATGCCGCCGGACGCCATCACCGAGCCGCTGCCTGCACCGTGACCTGTGGGCACCGCACGTCGCATCGTCCCACTTCGCACCCCAGCCCAGACGCCATCCACGCCGGCGCACCTGACTTCATCAGCCTGGAGTTCGATCTGCAACACGTGTGACCTCAAGGGCCCGACGACTCCGGGCCCGACGCCGCATCCGGAGCTCACCGCAAGGATCACGACGCCCTGCAAATCCAAAGTACTGTTTGCAGGTCTTACCGAGACCGTAGTTGGCCCGCAACGCCGCGGCCGGCCTGAACTGTTGGTTTTGTTGATCACGACGCCGTGATAGTCCCAGGTGGAGCTATCGACTTCAAGGAACTATCATTTTGAGTAAATCTTGCATAATTCATATTTTTCTTACTGTATGTTGGATTCTTATCGTATTTGGTCTTGTTTTATATAGATAAATATTGTCTATTTTTCTAAAACTTGTGTGGTGTCCTTTAGTAGTGTTTTCACTTATTACTGTGTGTTACGTGCAAATGCTTTACACATTGCTTCTGAGATAAGCCTGACTGCTCGTGCCAAGCTACCAAGGGGGTGAGCAGGGGTTATCTGAGCGGGTATCTCCCTTATCCTGACTAGAGTGAGGGCCCCTACTTAGGGTGCAAACCAACTGCCATCTAGAGACCCCATTTCTAACACCTGGGGGGCTGCGGGTGCAGTGTGTTCTTAGGTGTCAGATATCTTCGCGGTCAGGGGGGTTCCTCAGGATTCTCTCTGCAGGCATCGTTGTGGAGAGGTCAATCCAGGGTGGGCACTTGCTCACAATCGCTTGGGGACCCTCTCTTGCTGGGTGGACCACCTGGACACAGGCCGTGGGTGTTGGGTGCACAGGGGTCAAGATTCACGCATCTGGAGTGAGGTGGGAGTCCTTAGTTGTAGGTTTCTTCAGACAGAGCCTCAGGAGTTATTGCTCCTTTGGGTGCAGGGCAGTCCTCTGGAGTTGGCGGAGGTCGCTGGGCCCGCTGGACGGGTCACTGGTCTTTTTGCAGGTTCTTTGAAGCAGGAGACAGGCAGGTAGGGCTGTGGCTAAAGCAGTTGTTGTCTTCCTTCTTCTCTGCTGGGGGTTTCAGTTTAGCAGTCCTTCTTCTTCTTCTTCTTGTAGGTCGCCAGGAATCTGGTGAGCTGGGTTCAGGGAGGCCCTTAAATCCTAGATTTAGGGGCGTGATAGAGGGCAGTAGCCAATGGCTACTGTCCCTGAAGGTAGCTACACCCTCCTTGTGCCCACTCCCTTTGGGGAGGGGTTGACATTCCTATCCCTATTGGTCCCTGTCCTCTAAACCAAGTTGGAGGATTCTGCGGGGGGGGCTGTAGTCACCTCAGCTCTCGACACCTTGGAGGTGGTCCTGGCTGGAGTGGTCGCTCCTCCCTGTTATCCCTAATTTTCTGCCAGACTGACTGCCAAATGTGGGGATTTGGCCGGGGGCGGGCATCTCCACTAGTTGGTTACAGTGCCCCAGGGCACTCCAGAGGCTTGAGCCTTTGAGGCTCACCGCCAGGTGTTACAGTTCCTCCACCTCCACCCAGCACAGGCTTTGTTTCTGACCACAGTGTACAAAGGCACTCATCCCATGTGGTCAGAAACTTGTTTGTTAGTGGCAGGCTGGTACAGACTAGTCAGTCTTACACTAGTAGTTTGGCTAACATACAGGGGGCATCTCTAAATGCCCTCTATGTGCATTTTCCAATAAATCCCACACTGGCATCAGTGGGGGTTTATTGTGCTGAGAAGTTTGATACCAAACTTCCCAGTATTCAGGGAAGCCATTATGGAACTGTGGAGTTAGTAATGACAAACTCCCAGACCAAATACTTAATATGGCTACACTGTACTTACAATGTCTAAGAATGTACTTAGACACTGTAGGGGCATATTGCTCATGCAGCTTTGCCCTCACCTGTGGTATGGTGCACCCTGCCTTAGGGCTGGAAGGCCTGCTAGCGGGGTGACTTACCTATGCCACAGGCATGTGTTTTGTGGGCCTGGCCCCCTTAGGAGGATGCCATGCCGGCTTTGCATTTTTTCTCCCCACCAACACACAATCTGCAATGGCAGTGTGCATGTGTTAGGTGAGGGGTCCCTTAGGGTAGTGTGACACATGCTGCAACCCTTAGGGACCCTCCCTGGTCACAGGGGCCTTAGTACCACTGGTATCTTCAACAAGGGACTTCTCTGTGTGCCAGAGGTGTGCCAATTGTGGAAACAATGGGATGTTGGGGGCTGGTTAGCAGGATCCTAGCACACTCTCAGTCAAGTCAGCATCTATATCAGGCAAAAAGTGGGTGATAACTGCAACAAGTGCCAGTTTCCTACACCCACGCATTCTGCAAATCATGCAATTATCTGGGGAAACATCAGGGCTCTTTATAAACGCTTCCCAGGCCGCTCTACTCCAGCTGAATGAGTATTCGAAGCCCCATGAGTGGGCATCAGAGATACAAGTGGCAGATGGGGGTTTTAAATATCTGGGGGTATACTTATCCCCTGATAGGGAGTGGTCCTGGATCAGCAATATTAAACCTATTACAGCTAGGGTACAGGCTGAGATACTGGTATGGTTGATCCTTTTTCTATCCCGGACGGGCAGATCGGCCACCTTTAAGATGGTCTCATTGCCCTGGATATTTTATCAGCTACAAAATTATCCTTACTCCGTCCCCGGTGGATGGTTCCGACAGCTCAATTCAATTCTTTCCGGGTTCCTCTGGAACGGTGGCGCCCGGCACATTGCTTTAACCACCTGCTTTCAATCTACCTATAGTGGGGGCATTGCGGCACTGGATCTGTTTTCTTAATATGCGGCATCACACCTACACATAATCAAGGACTGGTGAGGTAGCTCCCAGGGAGACCCAGCATTCGCACTGGAGAGGTGGGTATTAGGTGACATATCACTGTTGGATTATTTATATTACAATATCTTCTCCCTTCCACAACACAGATAGCCATTAATGTCATGCAGAGCATACTGCGCCACATGGATTGGTGGGGCAAACTCATGGAGAGGACACCATTTTGGCATGGTTCGGTTCTATTACAGGTGTACCATCTAGAGGGTTTTGGGAGGTGGGACATGATAGATCTCAATCCTTGGAGATGTAATGACTGGCCCATGCTGAAATACATTTGAGACCTACAATAGGACTTTCAACTCCACTGCAGTGAATTCCATTGTTATCTACAGCTCATCAACCCTTACATTCGCAATTTCGACACGCTCCCAGACTATAATCCTTTAGAGGGCAAACATTTATAGGGGGATTTGGGAGATCATAAGATATACAGCTTGCTGGTCTTGATGATTGGCCGGAGGCTCTCAGGACACCAAGGGAGGTGGCCATTTCAGCTCACCTTCACCTCATTCAACTTACATATTTTCACAGGGTATGTCACAGAAGGCACCCCCTATGGCGTTTGGGAGGGGGGGAGCGATGGGGGGCAGAATCTCCATTGTGCCTTCGATGTCCGACAGTAGAGGCTGCATTTTTACATACGGTGTGCACTGCATTAGCTTCTTTGTGATTTCCTGGTCAATTCCGCTGGACCCAAGATTAATACTACTCCACATCATTGACAGTTTGGGAGGCAATAGATATAAAAGGGCTCTCCTTTGCTTGGGACTCACTACTGCCAAGAGATATAGCGCAGGCCTGGAAATTAGACACTGCTCCTTTGCTCAAAGTGTTGAAGCGAGGTCTGGATCATTACATGGGGCTGGAAATTCCTGGGCTGCCCTCAGAAGCACCACAACATATGGCAGAGGTGGGCGTATTACAGAGGTATAGTGTTAATGCCTCCCCACGATGTTCACACCTGCTTGGATGATGAAGTTAGAGAGATATTACTTGAACTGAGCAAGGCAATCAGAGGCACATGTTACACAGTCTTGGGGGTGGAGCCAGGGGTGTGTGGGAGAGGTGGTTGGGGGGTGGACGGCTGTTCCTGACATATGTTATTGTTCTGAGTTTACTTTTACATAACATATGCTCTATTCTGTCAGCCTGCTGGCCGGATTATGTGAAAAAATTAATAAAATATGTTATATACAAAAAAACGTCAATTAGAATTAAGAAGGGCCACAGCAAGCTTAGTAAAACTAAACTTTAGTAATTAAAGTCTATTTAAATTCGACGAAGTTGAGGGAAGGAAAGTTTTACATTTTCGTAAACTAGCCAAGTATAATAAAAGTACTGTAGTGGACGGAGGAGAGTGCTCCAAGTGCATCTTTGGATAACTCCAAAGATTTGTTGTGGGATGATGTTTACAATGGAGGTGAGAGAAATGATGAGATTGTGTCAGATGGAGGTGAGTAAAACTATGAGGTTGTATCTGAAGAAGTGAGCGATGATCTCACAGTGCGTGTTAAGGAGGGACATAATCCGAGAGAGATTAACCAGTTGGAAGGTTTCACTAAGCCAACAAGAGTATGATCCTATAGATCGACAGCATGGACAATTCAAAGTCTGGTAGGGTTGTTGCCCTGACACAGAAACTCCAAGAGTTCACTGTCAGTTAATGTTATCTGCATTAACACCCTTTACTTTTGGTTTTTGCTTATCTTACCATACACTTTACATTAGTCCATTTTCCATTTTGTAGTTTTATTGGTATAATTTTTAAAGATACAAAATATCTATTTATTTTTTTCAAGGGGAAGAAGTTTGGCGTTTACTTTTGCTTGAATCTGGTAATCCAGGGAGAAAGTTCCAGACTGCTCAGGTGAGGAGAGTCATTCTGCTACTGGACGCTACTGAAGATTGTACCTGTTTCTATCCTACCAAATAAAAGGTGATAGGAACCACTTTGAATCTGCGTTGTCACCACATAGGCAGATTCCAGGGAGTTCATGGTTCAAGACTGTTGAATTAATGAAGCCAATCCTCAAGGCGGAACTCAAGGACAATCTTTCTAGAAAGGGCCTAAAAAGGCCATGACAATTGAGCTGTTTCATCACGCATTTAACTAAACCCGGTCAGTGACTGAAGAACATCCTCCTTTCATCGAATGATTTTTAACTTCTGCTCTGTATTTCATCTAGCTTTGAGGTGGCCGAAAGGGAACCCCAAAGCACTCAACAGAAACTCTTAAATAAATAACTAGCAATACGTACGATGAGCAATCATTCAATAAATGTAAAGATCTCAACAATAAAACTTACCCCCAAAAGGTGTTGAAAATTGAGCCATGATTCAAAGAACTTTTAGCGTGGTGGTAGTCGGTGCCTGAAAAAAGAAAATTTATAGTTAGTATAGGAGGAATATTAAAAAAATAATACACATTCCTTTATTAATTCATATTATGCACACAGAAACCCCTTTTTCTCGGTTTCCATCCCATCGCTTCTCCGCTAGCTCTCTCTACCTCCCTTCTACTCCTCATCCACCACCAATGGATTTAAATTTCTCTTTGAAAGTATTCAAAGCGGAGGACCAAGATTGGGAAAGATAGTACGTGAGTGAAGAAATTCCAAGGGTTTGAAAAACAAAAAAAAATTCAAACTGACTGACAAGATGGTGTTAGTGATGGTAAGACGGTGGCGAATAGAGAGGTGGAGGGTCATAGGCAGAGAGGCAGACTGTCTAAAAAGGCTGAAGGGGCAAGGCTGTGGACAAAATAAAATACAAAAATAAAGCATTTGTAGAGGGACTGCTTTTGTCCACAGCAGTAGGCTCAACAGAGTAGGTAAGGTAATTTGAGCTGGTCTACACCACCACCTCCACTCAACTCCTAGCACACACCATCATTGACACTTGACACATAGACTTGTAGCTTAAATCACACACATATCCTAAAACAAACCATATTTCCAACTAAAGCAACACAGTTTACGCTGCTTCCAGCACACACTCTCAATGTACTCATATCACTACTATTAGTCATCTACACTTCTATAAAGATAACTACACCATGCATAGAGTGTTGAGTGGGTAGGGGACACTGCTGGTAAGCACCATTGATTTAGCAATTTTATTTTGTGGGCTAGAGCATAAAGCAACGAAAAGGAAAGTTTCACAGAGTCTGTCTGTGCACCAGCATCCGATTTACAACCTCCCCATTGCTCCAGGAGCCAACATGCACCACATTTTATCATCAAGTCTCAGAAACACAAATTCAGTTCTCTGCTCCGTCAAACCTTTTCCAGCGCACATTTCATCATTGCATGGGTAGGGTAGTTTCTTCATTGAATGAAACTTATATAATTAAATAATATTCAGTGAAAAAGGTACAATATAAGTGGAGTCATGGTTAGGACTGTTTAAGAAACCTTACCATATGTTAAGGAAAAAAAAAACAAAAAAAAAAATCAAATCCCGTACAAAAACCCACAGGTAAAGTGAAGTTTTGGTTACAAAACAAAACCTAATAAGACCCCTGAAATGTGCCTATCGGGTTAGCGCCTCAATCCATGATTGGCATAACAGCCACTGAAATCATAACTTGGCAGTGCACAGCAGGGGTTGACCGCAAGCCCTCGCTTACGGACAAGCGAACTGCCCAACCCAATAACGAGGCCAAGCCGTACTAGGCACAACCTTAGACCTTCAGCCATGTGCAGCGGGGTGGCTGCAAGCTCTGCACCTTCCCCGCAAGGATGGCCTACAAATGCTGCACAAAGCCTTAAAGTTGGAGCTGGGTCGTCTGATTTTATTTTTTTACATTATTTTCTTTGTCATGTTTAAGGGGTTTGCAGACTTCGATAGGGTTTCAGGTTTCATTGAAGAACCTTGTGCCCTTGCTGGCTGTTCTTTTGAATTTGGGGACCAAATTCCATAAACCCAAAAGAGGTTCCAACAAAGGTCCAAGAGCTCTTTTTATGACGTTTGTGTAGCCCACAGAAGGGTTTGCAATCCCTGCCTTTTTTTTTTTTTTTTAAACTTTGGGGGCGGCGGGTCTCTTTGGGCCCCCTGACCACCACCTGAGTAAAGGGATTCCGGCACTGTTTTCTACTTTGATGGTTCGCACACTTATTTTTTTTATAGCAGGGACTGAGTTCCATGTCCTGCAATGGAAGCCAAAACAGATTTCGCTCTGCTGGTCCACAATGCAGCAGGTGGGGGTGAGCTAGGTGTGGCAGGCTGCACTGTATTCCTTGACGAATGTGCCACTATGACAATGTTCCACTATCAAGTCCATAATGCCATTAAGTAGCCCAGAATAGGATGCCATGGTTGGACTAAAAAAAAAAAAAAGACAGGTACGAGAGCCTTACGCCTAAATCACATGCCTGGGAAGTATGAATTAGCTAGGCAGGAAGTTTCCAAGCCCTGAAGAAGACTATTGACCTGTAGAGACTTAGAAATAAGTTAGCAGCCATACATGGATCGGTGAATCATTGCACTTGCCCATTTACCCACTTACACCATTTTTAACCATACCAAGGGTACCGCAAATAAAAGGAATTCCCTTGGGTTTACCCAGAGGTGTTTTTACTTTTCACCTGGGCCCTTTGCTACTGTCCTGATAAAACGTAACTAAGAACTCCTGCTAAGGTTGAGTAAACAAATGATGAAGCATTCCAATGTAAGTAGTGGGTGGGGTGACCACGCCAATATATTGTTTAATCCGTTCAGGTGACCTTTAAAGCAGACAAATAAACACAGAATATATTTCAGTGAAGGGTATTTGCTACTCGAGCACTAGTTGTGATACTTATCTCAGTTGCAGCCACTAAATCAAAAGTTAGGTCTATGGATGCGAAATGAACGACAAGAAAATAAACGTTCCCTCAAACTATCAAATTTATTTTAAAAATTGGGCCAGCGAAAAGCACGCAAAGCCTGGTTTGCGATCTGTCCAACAACTAAGGGTCCAGATATTTCTAACAATGACCTACATAATTCTATCATTTTAACCCTTTCAAGCTCACCATACATTTTTGTATTGCTAATTTCTCAATAGCTACTTATCGTTTGGTAAACTTTATGCAGATTTAAACTGTGCCAAAGTTAAGATTTTTTTAATTTAAAAATTGCTGTTTAATGGGAACCCTGACCACACCATAAAGTAATAGTACGTAACACCCATGTGTAATTATATTAGGTGAATATGTCAGTGACAACATTAACGTTTTGAACTCAAAGAACGAGTTACTTACCTTCGGTAACGACTTTTCTGGTGGATACATTAGCTACCTGTGGATTCCTCACCTCATGAATACTCCCATGGCGCCAGCATTCGACGGAAATCTTCTTACTAGTCTCTGCACGTCGACGAGGACGTCACTGTCTCGCACGCGACGCCGTCTGACGTCATACAGGCAATAAGAGGTCCTCGACGACGTGCGGACGTCAGTACCAATCATTTTTTACGTGCATGAGAACAACCAGGCAATGCAATGAAAGAACAAAGCAACATCCATTATATTGTAAAAATACACCACATTGTATGAATAACTGTAAATCTTTTTATGTACATATATATATATATATATATAAAACTCTCTCTTTTTAAAATATATACACACACCAAGTATATACATAAAGATATATACACATATACCTATATATATATAAATATATTATATATATACATCTATTGCACCCTCAAAGACCAAGAGGAGCGCACTCAAGGATTACTTGGCAAGACCATAAAGGCAACAGGGAGGCGGGTGGGACCGTGAGGAATCCACAGGTAGCTAATGTATCCACCAGAAAAGTCGTTACCGAAGGTAAGTAACTCGTTCTTCTGATGGATACAACTACCTGTGGATTCCTCACCTCATGAATAGAGTCCCAAAGCAGTACCACGCCCGGCGGTGGGTGCCTAAATGGTCAAACCAAGAAATCCTGCAGCACTGACCGTGCAAAATGGCCGTCCCTTCTAACCTCAGAATCTAAACAGTAATGTTTTGCAAAAGTGTGAAGGGACGACCAAGTTGCGGCCTTGCAGATGTCGACCACAGGAACACCTCTGGCTAAGGCCGAAGTGGCCGACTTAGCTCTGGTGGAATGAGCTCTAATGCCCTCAGGAGGATCCTTCTTTGCCAAAGAGTAACATATTTTAATGCAAAGAACAACCCACCTGGATAGTGTTCTCTTGTGGACTGCCTTTCCTCTCCTCTTGCCCACGTATCCAATAAACAGCTGATCCTCCAGCCTGAAATCCTTTGTTCTATCGATAAAGAAGCTCAACGCTCTCTTTGGGTCCAGACGGTGCAGTCTTTCTTCCTCTTTGGAAGGATGAGGCGGAGGATAGAACGTGGACAAAGTAATTGCCTGAGCCAAATGGAAGGGTGAAACAACCTTCGGGAGGAAAGCAGCCTTGGTCCTCAACACCACCTTATCCCCATAAAAAGTTGTATAAGGGGGTTTTACTGATAAGGCCTGCAACTCACTCACTCTCCTTGCTGATGTTATAGCTATCAGGAAGACTGTTTTTAAAACCAAATACCTCAAGGGGCAAGAATGCATAGGTTCAAAAGGGGACCCCATAAGGAAAGTCAGGACTAAGGACAAATCCCATTGCGGCATAACGAATGGCTTTGGAGGATATTGATTTAGAAGACCTTTCAAGAATCTGATAACAATAGGGGATTTAAATAAAGATGGTTGGTCTGGAAGACATATGAAGGCTGACAAGGCCGATAAATAACCTTTAATGGTAGCCACTGCACAACCTTTCTGCGCCAGAGATAGAGCAAAAGACAAAACGTCCGATAGATGAGCATGTAAAGGATCAATCTGCCTCTCTCCACACCACGCAACAAATTTAGACCACCTATTAGCGTAGATAGATTTAGTGGAGTGTCGCCTGGCCGCTAATATAACATCCACTACCTCAGGCGGGAGAGAGAAGGAACTCAGGTTGCCCCGTTCAATCTCCAGGCATGTAGGTGCAGACTCTGGAGGTTGGGGTGTAGAACCTGCCCCTGCGACTGTGAGAGGAGGTCTGCCCTGAAAGGGAGACGGAGCGGCGGGCACGTTGAGAGTTGGAGAAGGTCGGAGTACCACACCCTCCTTGGCCAATCCGGAGCTATTAAGATTACTAGAGCCCGGTCTTGGCGAATCTTCCTCAATACTCGAGGAATCAAGGGTATGGGAGGAAACGCGTAAAGCAACTGGCCGCACCAGGTCATTTGAAACGCGTCCCCCAACGCTTCCTGCATCGGATACTGAAGGCTGCAGAACAACGGA
This sequence comes from Pleurodeles waltl, assembly GCF_031143425.1. NCBI lineage: Eukaryota > Metazoa > Chordata > Amphibia > Caudata > Salamandridae > Pleurodeles > Pleurodeles waltl. Next base: position 1,404,219,379 of record NC_090447.1, on the reverse strand, counting down.
CAATGCGCGTTCTCTCGAGTGGCGAACAGATCTACCCGAGGAAACCCCCACTTCTGGAAGATTAAACGGACTTGATCTGGATGGAGACACCACTCGTGGTCTGCCGAGAAGTGGCGACAGACTGTCCGCACGCACGTTCAAGACTCCGGCCAGATGGTTTGCTATCAAGCAAATCCGATGGTCCTTTGCCCAGGACCATAGTCGAAGAGCTTCTCTGCAGAGAAGGTACGACCCCACTCCTCCCTGCTTGTTTATGTACCACATCGTGGTAGTATTGTCCGTTAGGACCTGTACCGACTGACCACGAAGGGAAGGGAGGAAGGCCTTGAGAGCCAGACGTACAGCCCGTAACTCTAACAGATTGATGTGAAAAATCTGTTCCTCTGGAGACCAAAGACCTTTGATCTCCAGATCCCCCAGATGAGCTCCCCACCCTAGAGTGGAAGCATCCGTTATGACTGTGGCCACTGGTGGCGACTGCTGGAACGGCTTTCCTTGTGAAAGATTGTTGCTTGCAATCCACCACTTCAAATCCACAGCAGCATCTCTGGAGATCTTGACAGTACCCTCTAGATCCCCTCTGTGTTGAGACCACTGCCTTCGGAGGCACCACTGAAGAGCCCTCATGTGCCAGCGAGCATGCGTGACCAACAGAATGCAGGAGGCAAAAAGACCGAGCAGACGAAAGACCTTGAGGACTGGAACTACCGCTCCATTTCGAAACATTGGAACCAAATCCTGAATATCTTGAATCCGCTGAGGCGGAGGAAAGGCCCGACCCAATGTTGTATCCAGTACTGCCCCTATGAACAGGAGGCGCTGAGAGGGCTCCAGGTGAGATTTGGGCTCGTTCACCGAAAAGCCCAGGTCGAACAACAACTGGGTTGTTGACTGCAGATGATGCAACACAAGCTCCCGGGACTTGGCTTTGATCAACCAATCGTCCAAGTAAGGGAATACTGCTATCCGCTTCCTTCTGAGCTCTGCCGCAACCACCGACATCACCTTCGTGAAGACTCGAGGTGCTGAAGTAAGACCAAACGGAAGGACCGCAAACTGGTAGTGTTGCGATCCCACCACAAACCGGAGATACTTCCTGTGTGACTTGAGTATCGGGATATGAAAGTAAGCATCCTGCAAGTCGACAGACACCATCCAGTCTTCCATGTTCAACGCCAAAAGCACCTGTGCTAGGGTCAGCATCTTGAACTTTTCCTGCTTGAGGAACCAATTCAAGATCCTCAGGTCCAGAATTGGTCTCAAACGACCATCCTTCTTGGGAATCAGGAAATACCTTGAGTAAACTCCTTGACCCCTTTCCTGCTCCGGGACCAACTCCACCGCGCCCTTTAAAAGGAGGACTTCTACCTCCTGTTCTAGCAACAGGAGGTGTTCTTGTGAACAATACGAAGGGCGGGGCGGGATGAGGGGCGGAAACTCCCGAAAGGGAAGGGTGTAGCCTTTTCCCACAACACTGAGAACCCAAGTGTCCGACGTAACAGTCTCCCATTTGGTGAGAAAATGCTGTAATCTTCCCCCTACAGGAGAGGAGTGAGTGGGAAATGGTGGAAGCCTAAGGCTGCTTCCCCTGCTGCACCCCGCCAGAGGATGAGGAAGAGGCAGAGTGCTGCTGAGAGGCTCCCCTGGTGCGGACCCTACCCCTCCCCCTAAAAGATCTATAGGGATGGGAAGAGGCAGGTTGCTGATATCTTCCCCGAAAGGAAGAGGAGGAAGAGCCACGCCCAAATCCACGAAACCTCCTGAAGAATCTGGAAGAGGCCGTGGAAGAAGGAGCTTGGAGTCCCAACGACTTAGCCGTGGCCCTGCTCTCCTTAAAACGTTCCAAGGCCGAATCAGCCTTAGCCCCAAACAGTTTGTCCCCATCAAACGGGAGATCCAACAATGTGGACTGTACATCTGCCGAAAAGCCCGAGTTACGGAGCCAGGCCTGTCTCCTTTCCACCACAGTTGTGCCCATTGCTCTGGCTACCGAGTCGGTGGTATCCAGTCCTGTCTGGATAATTTGGGTCGCAGCAGCCTGGGCATCAGAGACAAGATCCAAAAGACCCTGGGGAAGCTCTGTAAACGAAGAGGAGATGTCATCCATCAGAGCATGAATATACCTCCCCAGGATACAGGTCGCATTAGTGGCTTTTAACGCCAGACTGCAGGACGAAAAAATCTTCTTCGACTGCGCCTCTAGCTTTTTTGAGTCTCTGTCCCCAGGCACCGTCGGGAAAGGACCAGGCGCTGACTTGGACGAACAGGAGGCCTGCACTACCAAGCTCTCCGGCGTAGGGTGCCTAGATAGGAAACCAGGTTCAGTTGGAGCCGTCCGATACCTCCTGGCCACGGCTCTGTGAACTGCTGGGGAAGATGCCGGCCTCTTCCACACCTCTAAAACCGGATCCAGCAGAGCGTCATTAAAAGGTAACAGAGGCTCCGCCGCGGCTGAGGCCGGATGCAACACCTCCGTCAAAAGGTTTTGTTTTGCCTCCACCACCGGCAAAGGCAGGTCCAAAAAACTAGCTGCCTTCCGTACCACTGTATGAAAGGAAGCAGCTTCCTCAGTATATTCCCCCGGGGACGAAAGGTCCCACTCAGGGGAAGTGTCCAGCCCACTGGCCGACTCCAGTCCACGCAGCCCATCACCCGAGTCCTCTAGCTCTCCTTCCTCTAGGGCTCGTTGGTACTCCTGCTCTTCTAGTACCCGGAGAGCACGCCTCCTTGAATGCAGTCGTTGCTCAATCCGCGGAGTCGACAATGCCTCCGCCGAAGTCGGAGATCGGCGCCGATCTTCCGAAGCCACCGACGCCGCATCCGGCGCCACGGGTAACTTCGGCGCCGACTGAAGAGCAGCTGAAACAGATGGACCCACCGGAGTCACAGGCCGAAATCTCGACGTCGACGGGATGGAAATCCCTGGGGCCAATCCCTCCGAAGCCACCGGAGCGGCCACCGGCGCCGACACTGGCGCCGAGCCCACGTTCCCAAACGGGAGAAAGGGCATAAAGGGTGCCGGCCGAAGAGGCGCAGGATCACCCAAAGAAAAGGCCAAAGGCCCAGCCGGAGCACCCCCTGGAGCCATCTGTTGGAAGATGGCATACATCGCATTCAAGAATGCGGAACTATCGGCTCCAGGGGTGGGAAAAGCCGGATACTGGGGTGCCTGTCTCGGAGGCGACCCCGACGCCGGCCTCGGCGTCTGCGCCGGAGAAAACACTTGAGGCTCCAATACCTCAATCACCGACGCCTGTCCAGGCGAAGTTGGTGACGCCGGAGAGGGCAACGGCGTCGAAGGATGCGGCGTCACCGTGGGGCTGACCTCCCATGTCTTTCGGCGCCGATCCGGAGACCTGGAACGAGCCTCCCTTGAATGACGCCGAGATTCTCTACGGCGCCGGGAGTCTCGATGACGCCGATGTCTTGGAGAAGACTTCTTGTGATGCTTCTCCTTTGACTTGGCCATAAACAGCTTCGCCTCACGTTCTTTAAGGGCCTTCGGATTCATGTGCTGACATGAATCACAAGTCGAGACGTCGTGGTCGGAGCTCAAACACCAAAGGCAATCGGAATGAGGATCCGTCACCGACATCTTGCCTCCGCACTCACGACAAGGCTTAAATCCAGACTTTCTCTGCGACATTATTTCCACAGAGAAAGAGTACGCAGCAAGATATACACTGTAACCGCAAGAGTAACAGTTGCTCCCTCGAAGATAACCGTTTCGAATGCACGGAAAAAAGGGAACTGACGTCCGCACGTCGTCGAGGACCTCTTATTGCCTGTATGACGTCAGACGGCGTCGCGTGCGAGACAGTGACGTCCTCGTCGACGTGCAGAGACTAGTAAGAAGATTTCCGTCGAATGCTGGCGCCATGGGAGTATTCATGAGGTGAGGAATCCACAGGTAGTTGTATCCATCAGAAAAACAGAAATTCACCAGTAATAGTTAGCAGAGCTAATTATAACTTGAGCCCCCGCTATGCACTTCTTATGACTTCACATATTAAATCACTCATGACATGTTCTATGACATAATTTATCACATCACTGATGACGTTCTATGACATCATTTATGACATCACTCATGACATTTTTAAAGCTCCCGCCAACTGTGAGCAAACATTGTTTGCTCCCAATTGGTGAAGGATGTGAAAATGCTGCTGCTAGACTGAAGCAAACAAGTGTCCCAGGGCTCACCTGGACACAGTATTAGAGACAGCCCCAAGGGGCAGGTTCCCGGGACACCTATAAGCTCAGGGAAGAGGGGCCACTCTCACTGAACCTGTGAGGGACCCTGGGAATGGGGTCCCTCACGGGCCGAATACGTTTCAAGAAAGGGGACTGCAACCCTCTCCTCCCCAACATGATTGTTTTCATTGCCTGTATCACTATAATTCTGGGCCCCAGGGGCTCAACATGTGCAAGGGAAAGGGGGGGGGGGGCCGGGGGACAGAGCTACTAAGGCCCACCTCTCCCCATACATATGGTCATGAATGGCAGCCGCCATTTTTTTTGTTTTTACTGTGATCCCGTAGGAGCCCCCATGGGGTCTGGGGGCAGAGTATCATTTTTTTCTATGTTTAATTCAGGACAAGGGACTAAGTGCCCGAGTCATATATAGTAACTATAACAACTCACAGCCAAAGGGAACTATAACTCACGCCCACACCATGCACAGTTTTTTTTTCCAATATTATGATTTCTAATGTTTCACTGGTAATTTTATTGTCCTTATAAAAGTTGTCATGAGTGCTGTAAATAGCTGGGGTAATTAGCAGTGCATGCTGAGGGCGAAAGTTATAGTTACTTGAAAAAACACTATCTATAACTGCTGAATTTCTCTGGTTTCGTACTAGTAAATTCATAACCTAACTATAACGTCCCTGTAACCTTTAGTTTGTTCAGTGAATTTCTATTTTTTTTTTTTTTACGTAAAGTAATTTTCATTACTATACATTAATCCAATTATGACACGGTGGGAGTTGGCCACACAGCCTGTCTCTCTAAGAGTGAGAATAGGTGTGAGAGGGTGTCCCTGGGTGTGAGAGTGTCTGTGTGAGACTGGGTGTGAGAGTGTCTGTGCGTCCTTGAGTAGGTGTGTAAGTGTCTGAGTGGGTCTGTGAGTGGGTGCGTGTGCACAAGTGGGTGCGTGAGTGGGTCTGAGTGTGAGTCTCTGAGTGGGTGTGTGATTGTCTGTGTGAGTGATTGCCACAAAGAAACCCCACCTGACCTTTTATCCAACTAGAGTCCACAGGTTTGCACAAAATGTTCACCCAAGTGGAGTTCTTTCTGCCTCCTTGGGTAAATGTCCAGAACATATTCTACACTACAGATGTATAGTATAGCACAAGGAAATGTCACCAGTGACCTTGTGTGCGCTTTGGCAACATGATTGTTTTCATTGCCTGTATCACTATAATTCTGTGATAACATGAATCCTCCTACCAATGAGTCTACAAAGACAAATCTCCACCGAACCAGAGACCTTCCTCTTATCTATATGAAGTAAGTGCTTCTTTGTTTTGTGGAGATGTCCTCATATTCCTCGCCATCAAGAGCGCACCATCAAAATCAGCAAGAAAGGCACTGGGGGGCCCTCTGGGGCATCTTTGTAGTCTTGTTAGCCTTTCTATAGGATGAGTCATGTTATCACAGAATTCTGGAGAAAGACACACAAGGAGCAATCACATCGCCAAACACACAAAAGGCTGCTAGAGACATTTCCTCGTGGTCCATTAGGCAGCTGTAGTGTAGCATCAACATTGGACATATACTCAACGAGGTAGCATTTCCTAACTAACTCCAGTTGGGTAGACATTTTGTGCAAAACTGTGGCCTCGTGTTGGATGAACGAGCAAGTGAGCTTCTGTTCTAACCATGATGCTCATTTTACAGAAATTCAAACCCAACAGGAAGCACTTAAAAATATGAATGTGTCAGGTGCCCCAGTTGAAGCTCAACTTCTAAAAAGGGACAAATGAGCCTAACTCATGGACTTGGCGAAGGCAAAGCGAGTGTTTTCTCGTTGATTCCCTATTGAACAAGCATTTGCAATGCAAAGGATCTCGCATTTGCTTGAGTTAGAGCCATTGGCATTGTAAATTCATAACTGAACTTTTCTTGCCCCATAAATTGGTCAACCTTGCCTCATAATATGGTCTTTTCCTGCCTCATAATTCTAGTGGCCCTGCACCTCCATTTACCTTCTTCCTCTATCTGCAGCCAAAAATTAGAATGTTTACATTTAGCATCCTAATTTAAATCTGCCATGCTAATTCCAACAGAATACCACTTTCACCACCCCACCATCAGAGTTGCTGGCTGGCTAACACAATTCCCAAAACAAGACAGCCACAGAGGTGTAACAAAATAAATAAATTAGAAGGGTCACCAAAACATATCAAGAGTGTTCAAACAGTCATAGTGTAATAAGAATGTTCAGTTGGCCTGAATCATGGTCATTATTGCAATAAGGAGAGCTTAATAAACATATAAAATTATCATATAAACCCAATAAAAACCTTTATCAGAAATAAACATTTGGCATTAGACTGTAATGCTCAGGGCAGCTCCTAGAGCACACCTCAATGAAAATAGCATTTATAAGAAACATGGTCATGTAACCATATAATTAGTCTCTAGAAGGCATAACCACAAGAAAATAGAAGGGCACAAAGCAATGTAGTACAACCATATATTTATCCCCTAGAGGACATAGTGCCTTCCACATTTTCAGGCCTTACAAACCTACTACAATACTAAGGCCCTTAGAACACCGGCTACCCCACTAACATAGTGCGGGGACCCACAGATGACTTAAAGAGAAGGAGTGTGTCATGCTGAATCTTTTTGTGGTGGTCCCATTGCCCTAGAACTATCACAGGCTGAGTTATGGGCAAAAATGTTTTGAAAAAGAATGCTTGCAAAGCATTAATCGGGCAACTTTTCCAGAGTGCAAGGAATATTGTAGCATCGGCTCCCCCGCTGTGCCAGGAGAGCGGCTATACGGATTTCTGTTTTTTGGGGGCTTTTTCTCCTCAAGTAAAGCATTTATCAACCATAATTGGTTTTGGGAAAGCTATGGAGCTTGAAGGGGAGAGCCAAAAGAAATTACTTTGATTAGCTAACAGTTTGAACACTGACCAGCGCTCCAAAAATGCTGAATATCCACTGTTGGCGCTGCAAGTGCTGTAAGGGCCATGGTTGCCATGGAGAACGAAAGGGGAAGACAAAACATATAAACAGTTCACCCACGCTGAAGTATATTGGCAATCGTGCAATTATCCATGTAACAGGGTCAGTCTGCAAGGCGGTTTATATAATTGCCCCCAGGCGGGACAAACGTAACGCAATTACCAATGACATCAAGGGATTTTTGAAAGGCAAGCCCAGGAACAACTGCAAGTGATGGCAAATGCATTGTTCATCTATTTCAAGCGCAATCTGTGTCTGATTGTGGTGAGTGGGTTCTTTCCTGGGGAGCTGCGCAGTCCCCCTCCCCGGCCGATTTCGGCCCCAGTGACCCCGTCATCCAGGCCCACCTCTTTTCAATGGGGAGGCGGACTGCCGGGGCCCCATCGCCCAGAGTCGAGGCTCATCATATATTCTTTTTTGTTTTTTGAGGGGTGGGGCCGCTGGGCCCCCTTCACCGGGCAGATTTTGGCCCTGGAACCACATCCCCCGGGGCCCAACCATGTCACCTGGGTGCCCCCTAGGGCAGCCAGGCCAGGCAAGGGGCAAGGGGCCGCTCCACTCATATAATGCAAACAGCCCCAGGAGGTTGCGGTCCCCAGGGCACGGGGTGCAGCACAGCCCCTGCATACTATTTAATTAAAGTCCTGGGGAGGTGGTGGTACCCTGGGCTGTGTAGAGGCTGCATCCGCCCCCTCACCCCCACAACATATCATCCAAACCGGTCCGAGGAGGTTGCGGTCCTCGGACCGCTTCTTACTATAAATAAGGCAGTTTGCCCCGGAGAGGTGGAGGTCCCTGGGGTGCAAAAGAGGGGAGGCCACACAGCCCCTACGACCGCATACTACTGAATTAAAGGCCTGGGGAAGCACCAGAGCTAAGGGGTCAGGGTGACTCTATTCTTCCCACTTTTCTTTTTTAAATCTTTTTTTCAGGGACAGCCAATCAGAGCTCTGCAGATCTCTGCACAAGCTTATTATTCGCAAAGTCATCAGAGAGGATCCGCGGCCCAAAATACAAATTAGTTTTTCCTTTAATTTCTCTTGAACTAATGAACGGATTTACACCAAATAACAAAAAGCATTTTCTGCATACTGAAAGCTACCTTTCTGCCAAATTTGGTGTAATTTCATCCAGCGGTTTTGACTGTAGTCATGTTTAAGACTCCTATGGGACTTAACATGGGAAACAACATTTTTTTTTACACCCCTCCCTTTTCTTGGTCCCCGCTTGACGGATCACCTCAAAACTTTCTGTGCGCAACAAGAATCACTGGCACACTTTCATTGGAAACTTTTCTGCAGATTTGTCAAACCGTGCCAAAGATATAGGCAAGTCCAAAAAAGCTTTGTCTATGGAAACATGATCCTAACTATACACACATACATACACACACACAAACCTTCATCAAACCAGTGCACCCCATAGAAACAAATGCACATAGCTACGTGGTCATAATGGACATACTATGTAAGATTGGCAGCAACATTTCAAATGTATAAACAATAACATTACAACAATAAGTCTAAACAAATCACTATGTTAGGACCACAACTTCATAAAGCAAATATCATTTGTCAATATATAATAATGCCTTTATTCGAGATAGATAAAAAGGGTGCAATAATACCCGATACATCACTTGGTCATACTCCAAAGAAGTATAATTTGAAATTCAAAATTCATGCATTATCTACGTACCCCAGTGGGCTCCACGTCCTTACAATGTCAATAATATTTATCAATTCATCCTTAAAGTGCAAAACATAACTCAAGGAATACCCGCCAATCCATTTGTAAAGTGATACACACTGAACATTCCCAGTTTATTGGAAATGTAGATTCAAAATGCAAAGATATTGAAAATGCAATATAGTAATCATATACAATAGTTCACTAATACCAATTCATTGACATCCCATAACAGTTATAGGCTCTAAAATCAATGTATATATTTTTTTTTAATGTTTTCAAAATAATTCCAATTATTAGTTGCCAAAGCAGGCGATTGTTGTTGAAGGACTTAAATGAATATCAAAAGGGATTAAAAACCAAAGGGGAAGCGGCGTAGCTTCGGGCGTCAAGATGGCAGTCGCACTCAGAGGGCTCCGGACCCCTCTGTCATCCGTCTGTAAAAGCCCCACTATCCTGCAGCCCAACTTTATCGAAGACGATCAAGGCCCCCTGGAGGTGCAGAGAAGAAACAGTGACGCCGGCGGCTTGGAGGGCAGCGGGAGCAACTCCCGACGGATCGGGCCGACCCGTGACACCTGGTTGGGACAGAGGTCCGAAGAGGAAGTTCCTGTGCAAGCAGCCCATACTTTAGGCGGCTCCCGCGGGGAGAGGAGTACGCCCGGTGGACGCGGTGAGCTAGGGAGGAGGCCCTGGCGAGAGGGGCGACCAGTGGAGAGGAGGCCCAGGTAGCATGCTCCGTCCGACACCTGAGGTGGGTGGAGGTGCAAAGTAGGCCTGTCGGCCTTAGGAGATCGGCCTGGACCACGGCTCTGTACGGTGACTGCAGAGAGAGGAGCGGGGGCCTCCCCTGGAGGTGCAGAGAGGGAGTGAAGGCACCCTTGGCGGCTGGAAGGCTCGGGAGGCAACGGTGTAGCGGCTGCCGGATTGAGCCAACCTGTGACGTCTGGCTGGAGCAGAGGCCCGAGGAAGCAGTTCCTGTACCAGCGGCCCAGACCTTGAGTGGCAGCTGCGGAGTGAGAGGAGTACGCCCAGTGGCCGGAGTGAGCTGGAGAAGGGGCCCCGGCGAGAGAAGTGACTGGTAGAGCTGGAGCCCGGGTGGTGTGCTCAGCCCAATGACAGTGGTGAGCAGAAGTGCGAAGTAGGCCGGCCGGCCGGTGGAGATCGGTCCGTGCCGCGGCTGTCAAAGGCAGCCGAGGAGAGAGGAGCAGGCCCGGTGGAAGAGGTGAGCTGGGGAAAGGGCCCTCAGTGAGAGAGATGACTGGTGGAGAGGGGGCCCGGCCAGTGTGCTACACCTGGCGTCTGAGATGGTCGGAGGCGCAGCATAGGCCCCTCAGCCCAAGGAGATCGGCCTTGGCCATGCCGGCGGGAGTGCCTGCCAGGCCCGGGGGGCCGAGGGTTCTCTAGGCCCCTCAAGAGTTGGCAGGACACGCAGTGTGTGCAACCCAGGCAGTAGGTTAGATGGACAGAGGAAGGCCTGTAAGGGGTGGCAGACCCGGGGGCAAACCAAGTGAGGAGGCCTTGCATAGAGTGACGGGCGCAGACCTTGCCAGAAGCATGAGGGGAGTGGGGACAAGACTGGGGCCCACGCGGGCCAGAGAGAAGGGCTGCAGCAGATTCTGAGATCTGGCGTTGGCAGCGGAGCAGAGCCTGCTGGGGTAGGGGGCAGGGAGACCTCCGGAGTCCCTGTCCGGCGACAGGGAAGAGGAGGAGCAGTCTAGGCCCGGAAGGAGTGGCGAGAAGGGTGCGGGATGTGGCAACAAACCACTAACTGGTGCCTGGGGTGGGGTGAGGTGAGCTGTGACTGGTTGGGGAGGGGGAGAGGGGCCCTGGGACAACCAGGTTCATCTGGAACCCAGAACAAGAACCTGAGCGGGACTGCAAAGGTAGTTATACGAGCCGAAGGGAAGAGGGGCTGGGCTGAGATGGGTGTGCCCACATCTGGAGGAGGTGACAGAGCCAGCCCGCCTTGCTGAGACACCACAGGCGCGCAGAAGACAGATAGGTGCGAGCGCAAGTGAGACTGAACGTGTGTGCAGGGTTGCCTGGTAAAGTGACCAGAGGAAGCCAAGATTTGAGTGACCTCTAGCGACAACATCCATGTAAGGGGTGAGGGGCTGGGAAGCTGGTGTTTGGTCTGCACCCCCTGAGCAATCGCTAGTCTTCACGTAAAGAAGAAGAGGAGTCGGAGTGCTTACGAGCCCCCTACCAGCCCTACTATGGGGAAGGATAAAGGTGCTAAACAACCCCCCCGCATCTCAACAGCACATTGATCAATATGCCACCCTTTCAAACCCCTAGGGGTGCAGTGGGTGCGGTGCCTCGACCTCTGGGATGCCAGCAGTGGAGTGATTGGACACTATCCTCCAAGCGATTCAATCCTCGCAACTGGCAACGGAGACCAAAATTGGCAAAGTGCGTGAGGATGTTGCCTGCTCCGGCAGGACCTCCGGACAGCAGTAGGTCGTATCAAGGAAGCAGAAGAACGTGTCTCCACAATTGAGGATTAACTAGTAGACCTTAAATCCAAGGTGGCTCGGTTGCTGACACACACAGGAGAAATCCATCATAGAGCCGAAGATGCAGAAAAACGCTCAAGGTGTAACAATTTGCGATTTGTAGGATTCCCAGAAGACGCTGAGGAGAACAGAGCGGCCAAATTCATGGAGGCATGGCTCCGAAGCTGGCTGCCGAAGCTGTCCCCCGAAGCTGTCCCCTTGGTTTGCGATTGAGCGATCACAGATGCCCAAACCTCTGCCGGGTTTGTGTTGCTAAAGTTGCCCTAAGTGGGAAGGGTATGCCCAGACGTGGGTCCCTTGCTCACTGTGCCACTGGATTAAAGCTAGCCTGGCTGATGAAGGGTGATACCCTGAAACCGGTCCCAGGATGCTTGTTTCCGGTCCAGGGAGGACCTGGCCTGGCAGTTCGGTCTGGACTGGTCCCATGAGGAAAAGGGTCAAGACTGATTTGCACATGGCTGGGTCCAAACTGGGGTGGCATGGTGAGCAGAAGAACGATGGATTAAACCCAGATCTGTGACTGGGGGTGATTGTTTGCATTGTTCAGCACTCCGTCCATCATCCTTTTGTGTTGCTAAAGGAAAAGGAGACCAATCGTTGCCAGATTCTTGCAGTTCAAAGACCTAGATACCATACTTGGAGAAGCGAGAAAGCAAACTGAGGTCCTGAGGGAGAACCACAAAATTCTGATCTTTCCAGACTACACGAGAGAGGTGCAAAACAAACACCACTCGTACGAAGCTGTTAAGCAGGAACTGAGAGCAAGGCAACTGCCATATATGCGGTTATTCCCTGCGTGCCTCAAGGTCCTTTTCGACTGCAAGTCCTTTTTTTTTTTTTTTTTTTTTTTTTTTTTTTTTAGACACCAGAAACTGATTGGGATTGGCTAACAGAAGAGCACCAAGTTAGCAGATAGGAACCTCCATGGTTGGGGGGGCTCTCGGTCACTCAGGCGGGACAACTCGTTGGGTCTGAAGCGTGGTGGGGACACACAAGGTCTTGCCGCAGGAAACAAAATACAGAGCCAAGACTATCCGAGGCTGACCCTGAGTGACCCATGACTCACTCTACGTCAATTGAAAAAGCCTGCTTGGATCAAGTGCAGGACTTACTGACGCCAATAGATGATCGCCTGAGCCAAACTCCCTCTCTAACCTGAAACACAGTGCAAATGTTGCTCCTGATACACGACAAGGTACTGAGGGTAATAATTTAGAATTAAGGGCCACTATCAGAAGCGGGATAGGGGCATTCTTGCAGAACTCCGACTTTATGGAGGGGTCAACCACTCCACACCCAATACAGACATTTTGGTTTGGGGGGTCTCTTATGTTTTTGGGTGACAGATGCTTTGGAGATGGAAGTATGGGATGGGGAGCAGTTGGAGGGGGGTGTTGAGAGAACTGGTTTTAAAGTTCTGTTCTTGCTGCGTTTTAGCCAACTTTTTTTTTTTTTTTTTTTTTTTTTTTTTTTAAACAGGTGGTCACATCACGCCCCTAGAACAACATCACTAGCTTGCCCCTCCTAGGGGGATTTCCCCCGCCCACAGGCCCCCCTCACCGAGATGTCGGCATGCATAAAGTCCTAAACTTATACACATACTCTTTCTCTACACACCTCTGGGCTTCTTAACAAAGTTCTCTCTTGGAATGTTAATGGACTCCTAGACAAGATTAAGAGATCTGAGTTTTTAAGTGCCCTTTGCTGCTTTGCCCCCTCGGTAGCGTTGCTTCAGGAAACGCACCTGTTGGGTGCACACTGCCCAATGCTATCACGCAGTGGCTATGATAAGATATACCACGAGGACTTCACTAGAGGCTCTACGGGAGTGGTAATCCTTATACACCGCTCAGCACCCATTGTGATCACTGCAACCAAGACAGACCCAAAAGGCTGTTACATTGCCGTGTCGGGCACGCTTGGTGGCCAGTCAGTTATCATCCTGAGTGTAGCCCCCCGCCCCAGGGCACTCGCACACTTTCAAATGACCCTCCAAGAGGTGGTGGCGCAACTTCCTCCAGGTTTGACAATCCTGGGGGGTGACTTCAACACTGTATTTAGCCCCGAGATGGACGTCACTGGAACACCTTTGGCGACCCGGATGGACCAGGCCAAGCAGCTGCTAAAGTGATATGTGGAGAGATTAGAGATAGGAGTAGCTGCGGCATTTGGGCCCTTGCTCACCACCACTGGAAACCTACGAACCACAGACATTTTTTTTAAATGAGACGAGGGGATTCCACAGTAGTGCACCTTGTGTGAATCCCATGAGGTTTCCTTACCCACAAAGCCCTATAAAACTCAAACTAAGCCAGAAATCACACATTTTCCTCACATTTCTTTGATGAAAACTTCCGGAATCCACAAAAGTTCTACCACCCAGCATTACCGTACTTGTGACAATAACTCGGAGTCCTACTTTCCATCACAGAAATGTGAGGAACATTTTGCTTTTTTAGTCAAACTTTCAGGTTTGCAAGGTATCCTGGGTTAAAAAGGTGTTTAGTTTTCCAAAAATGTGCATTTTTTCTAAGTTTCCCTTGGTACCTGCTGGGCTAGGGCCCGAAATCCATAGTCACCCACTGTGCAATAAAAAAAACGAAAGTGATGAATCCATGTAGCGTTGTGGGCTGTTTTGCTGCATTATGCTAGTTGGGTACCTACAAATTCAGAGATGTCCAAATAACCACTGCTCCTAAACTCCATATCTTGTGCCCAGTTCAGAAATATATAAGTTTAATTCATACCCACTTTTCACTCTACATATTTCAGCATATAAATTGGTCTATGCTCGGCACACAATGAAAAACCATTGTACAGTGCAGCTGTTGGCTCTGGGTAAACCCTACATATGCCCTCAACCAGAAGGGTCTAGCAGACGCAATGGCATATTGCTTTTGTAAATCTGCCATTGTGACAAAGTTATAGATGAAAATGTTTTCACAAACGGCTGTTTTTTCCTACCCATTTTCAATATTTATTTCAACAGTCTGTTTCTTTGGGAAAACTTTAAGGGTTCTATACATATGACCCCTTGCTGAATTCATAATTGTGTCTACTTTTTAGAAAATTATAACTTTTCTGGATCACCCATGGGTTTCACACTGGTTTCCAACACAAACTAGAAGTAGGTTGAGAACACAAAAAAATAGGAAACATGGGCTACCTCTTTGAAAACTGACAAAACTGTGGTTAAAATATAAATATATATATATATATATATATATATTTTTTTTTTTTTTCTACATGTTGCTGAAAGCTGGGAAGATGGTAACTTTAATGCAGCAAACCGTTCGATGATGCCATATTTAATAAAAAATAAATTTTAAAAAAAGGCACTTTTATCACAGGCACTTTTTCCACCCAAAAAAATAAATAATTAAATAACAGGCAAGACCCTACCCCCAGATCTAGGTGAGGGCACTGTCTGAATGTTAAAGTTTATCATGACAACATGTTGACTGAAGCAGTACAGCACACTCACTGCCAGCGCGCTTGCTGCTTAAATACAGCTGCTCCTAAAGTGTGTTGCGTGAGGTGGTTCCTGGGTGCTACAATGTTCATTTGTTCAATGTTCGTGCATTTTAGTGGGGTAATGTGGACACCAGCACTAAAATGCGGATGGGAGATACTTGGCAGGACTGATATCATGAAACAATATCCATATTAGTGAAGGGAATTCCCTTCAGAATACAATAGGATGGCACTAGTAGAGGAATCCCTCAAATAAGGCCACAAAACTTGACTAACCACAAAGGCTGTGAACTGATCCAAAATGTGAGCCACTTCAAACAAGCAATGAGTGAAGGGGGCTGATCCAAATCCCATTTCTGTGTATTTATTAGTAACAAAAGGTACTGGCTTAACAAGACCTACATGTGCCCTTTACTTCTAGGATCAAAGCAACTCTTCCTAAGGCTGGTGCTGTGTAGCTGCATATATGTTTTGTGCTTATTACAGTTTACAGGTATACCTGTCACATACCCTCACCCATCAATCAATCATTAGATTTGTACAGCACAGCTTTTTCCTGAGGGGGTATCCAGGAGCAGAGGGATGTTGCTGTGAATGAGTAGCTACGCCTCAAAGAGACATGTCTTGAACTTTGTCCTGATGTTGAGGCGGGTGTGCGAGGTGCGCAGGTGGGAGGGGTCGTTCCAGATTTTGGCAGCGAGGTGGGGGAAGGAGCGCCCTCTGCTGCGGCTGCGGCAAACTCTCGGGACTTGAGCTAAAGTGAGACTTGTTGAATCAAGTTTCCTGGTGGAAGGAGAGTCTGCGGCTGATGAGATTAGGTCAGATGTTGTGGAGAGCTTTGTATGCGATGGTGAGAACCTTTAATTTGCACCTCTTGTGTACAGGCAGCCAGAGGAGACCTTTGAGGTGGGGGGTGATGTGGGCCCATTCGGGGAGGTCCAGGGCGACTCTTGCTGCTGCGTTCTGGATGGTCTGGAGGCGGTGGAAGAGCTGGGCGGGAATTTCAACACAGAGGGCGTTTCTGTAGTCTAGTCTGCTGGTGATGATGGTTTTGATAGGGATCCATCTGAAGATTTTTCCGTAGCATGCAGAGGTTGTGGAAGCATGAGGCCACTGCATTTATCTGTTGTTTGAAGGTGAGTTTGCCGTTGATGATGCCAAGATTGCGGGCGTGGTCAGTCAGGGTCTTTGGCTGCCCAAGCATGGAGGGCCACCAGGAGTTGTCCCAAGGGGAGGAGTTGCTTCCAAAGATGATCACCTCTGTCTTGTCCGTGTTCAGTTTCAAGCAGTTGGATTTCATCCATCTGTCATGGCATTGCTAAAGTTGTCCCTCGGGTGGTGTGGTCTTCGGAGAGGGAAAGTATGAGTTGGTGTATGAGATAATGAGTCCTCGGGAGCAAACAATCGAGGCCAACTGTGTCACATAGATGTTGAAAAGGGTGGGGCTGAGAGAGGATCCCTGGGGGACGCCACATATGTTACTCTTAGGTTCTGTGGTGAAAGGTGGAAGGTAGACCCTCTAGTGCAGCCTTTGAGGAAAGCGTGGATCCATTTGAGGGCGTTGATTTGGATCCCGATGTGGTAGAGTCTGGAGATGAGGGTGTGGTGGGACATGGTGTTGAGCGCAGCAGAGAGGTCCAGAAGGATCAAGGCCGCCTTCTCTCCATGGTAGTGGATGGACCTGATGTCTTCCGTTGAGGCGATAAGGGCGGTCTCTGTGCTGGAGCAGAAGCCGTATTGCGAGAAGTCTAGTAGGATGCATCTTTCCAGGTGTTTGGAGAGCTGTTTGTTGATGGCTTTTTCTAGACCTTGGCTGGGAAGGGGAACAGTGAAATGGGCCAGTAATTTGAGTTTGCTGGGGTCGGCAGAAGGTTTCTTCAGGAGAGGCTTGACCTCTGCTTGCTTTCATGCTTCGGGATGGTGCAGTACTGATGGAAGTATTTAGGATGCTGCCGATTTCCTTCTGGCCCAGGTTGAAGATGTAATGTGGGCAAAAGTAATAGGGTGAGCTGCAGCAGGTCAGAGTCATGAGGGCCACTGTTTCCTGGATGGATAGTGGCTTCCAATCGGTGATCAGGTGGCTAGGGAAGTCCCCAAACAGAGTCAAAAGGTGACAATGGTGGGTTGAGGGTGAAGGTTACTGTAGATGGTTGTGGTTTTGTCATGGAAGTAGTCGGCTAGTCAGTCGCAGAGGGTCTGAGTGGGCTGGATTGTGTTTTCAGTGGCTGCTGGGCAGAACTCTTTGACAATCTTGAAGGGTTCCTTCGTGTGGTTGGTGCTTTCCTCGATGTGGCTGAGTAGGCCAACCTTTTTTTACCTCTGAGGCAGAGATGATACTTTTTCAGAGCATCTTTTAAGGTGGTGTGGCCTGCAAGGTCACTGCTGCTGCGCCACTGTCTTTCTAGCCTTTTGCATTCTCTCCTGAGTGTGTGTAGTTCAGGGGAGAACCACCTTGTGGACTTGCTGGATCTTCTGCAGGCAGAGTTCCTAGCGGGGAGACTTTGTTGGCGCCATTGAGGATCCATTCAGATAGATTGCCAGCATCTTGTTCAAGGTCGCCAGAGAGAATGGGTTTGCTGGACTGGAGGGCGGTGGTCCATACGATCTCTGTGACTCCCCATCTGCAATTAGGGGGGGCATATGGGTATGATAGATGGCTCCGATCTGCTGGTTATGGTGAAGTGTGCCAGGTGGTGGTCGTTCCATGTGAGCTACGTTGTGTGGAACAACTTGATTTCATCACTGGCTCTACAGATGGGTCCAAGGTGTGTCCTGCGGTGTGAGTGGGGCTGGTAACTAGTTGTTTGAGTCCAATGTTGCTTAGGTTGTCCGGGAGGTTGGTGGTGTTGCTGATGCTGTGGTTATCTAAGTGAAAATTAAGCTCTCCTAAGAATATGTAGTCTTTCGAGTCCATGGTAAGGGGGGGGGGGCAGTGAGGTCAGCGATGGCCTTGTAGAAGGCAGGCCTGGCCCTGGGGGGCTGTAGGAAAGTACCCTCTTTCGTGGCATGGTTACTGCCATTTTCTGCCTGTTGTCAGTGTGTTTGACTGTGTCCACTGGGATCCTGCTAACCAGGACCCCAGTGGTTATGCTCTCTCTCTTAAAATATGTTAACTGTACATTTTTCCTCCCCACATTTTGCATACTGGTGCCCCCATGTAAGTCCCTAGTAATTGGTATCCAGGGCATTGGGGTACCAGGGGATCCCCCTGGACTGCAGCATGTATTATGCCACCCAAGGGGAGTGCAGGCAAAGTGTTCTGCAGGCCTGCCATTGCAGTCTGCATGAAAGGGTGCATGCACCGTTTTTCACCATAGATCACTGCACCAGGTCACTAAAAGTCACCCCTATGGCAGGCCCTCATAACCCAGAGGGCAGGGTGCAAGTACCTGTGTGTGAGGGCACCCATGTACTAGCAGATGTGCTCCCACGAACTCCAGAGCCATTTTCATGGACTTTGTGACTGCGGGAACGCCATTTTACACATGTACTGGACATAGGTCACTACCTATGTCCAGCTACATAATGGTAACTCCAAACCTAGGCATGTTTGGTATCATACATGTCTGAATCATACCCAATACTGTTACCAGTATTGGGAGTATGATTCCATGCACTCTGGGGGCTCCTTAGAGGACCCCCAGCATTGCAACCAGTCTTCTAGAGTATTTTACGGGCAGCCCAAACTGCTGCCACCCCCTCAGACAGGTTTCTGCCCTCCTGCTGCTTGATCTGATCAAGCCCAGGAAGGCAGAACTAAGGATTTCCTTTGGGAGAGGGAGGTAAGACCCTCTCCCTTTGGAAATAAGTGTGACTCGGTTGGGAGGGGTAGCCTCCCCAAGACACTGGTATGCTTTGAAGGGCACAGTTAGTGCCCTCCGTCCATAAACCAGTCCACATCGGTTCAGGGACCGCCCCAGTCCCTACTCTGGCACAAAACTAGACAATGGAAAGGGGAGTGACCACTCCCCTGTCCATGACCACTTCAGGAGTGGTGCCCAGAGCTCCTCCAGAGGGCCCCTGGGTTCTGCCATCTTGAATCCAAGGTTGTCATGGAGCATCTGAGTGGCCAGGCCAGGCAGGTGATTTCAGATATGTGGTCATCTGGCTCAGTGACCAATCCCCCTTTCAGGGCTAATTAGGGTCTCTCTCTTGGGTGGATTCGGCTTGCAAGATTCCAGCAAGACTCCTCTGCAACCTCCACTTCGACTTCTAGACACTGGAACTGCGACTGGACCCTCCAGGAACCGATAACCTGCCTCAACGAAGAAGACTCTTCTAGCAACATTGTTTCCACTGCTCCTTACAGCTTCTGCAACATTTACTCAGTTTTGCATCCTCTGAGGGCGGCAAGTCTTCAGTCTGCATGAGAAGGAAGAAGGAATTTCCCCTGGAGGGAAGGAGTCACTCCCCTGCAGCCACAGGCACCTACTGCAACCACGACCGGTTGTGTGGATCTCTCTTGTCCTGAGCTGCGTGGAACTTGCATCACGGATGGTGGTCCGGAGTAGTCTTCTTGGACCTCTCTGCCAGCTGTTCAATTTTGGTGAAGGTAAGCCCTTGCCTTCCCATGCAGGACAGTACCAAAGTGCACCGCGTCTCTTGCAGCTGCCAATGCTTAGTTGCATCTCCTCCAGGCTACTTGTAGCTCTAGCCCCCAGCACTCCTTCCTGCAACGCACAGCCTTCTGCGTGGTTCTCCTGCGGCGTGGGACCCTTCTTCAGTCATGATGTGTGGGCTCTTCTGCAACTCCTGTGTCCAACTCTGGGTGCTGCCTGTGGGCTCTCTGTCGCGGAGGGTACCCTCTGACTCTCCCTCCTGGGTTGAGTCCTCCTGGGCCTTGTTGGTCCCTAGAAGCACAACTTTCCCACTAACCATGAATTTGCCTTTGCCAAGGCTTGTTGGTGGACTTCCTGCACCAACACTCATCTGCAATCTTCATTCCAACGTGAGACATCTTCTGCATCCCTCAGGAACTCTTCTCCAGCTCCAGGGCTGCAGTGTTTACCTTCTCTTCATCACCGTCGACCAACTCTTGCAAGTACAGCTGGGTTGGTAGTAGCTCCTACTCCTCCTGGACTCCACTGTTACTCTTGGACTTGGTCCCCTCTCTCCACAGGTCTTCCGGTCCAGGAATCCACCACTAGTTTCTTTCAGTCTAGCCTTGATGTCTTTTTCTTTTGTGTGGTCTGGGGAAGTTCCAGTGACTTACTCCTGCTTTCCTGGTCGCTGGTGGGTATTGTGTTACTTACCTCTGTAGTTTTCTAGTACTACCAGCTCCCCTCTACACATTCCACTTACCTAGGTGGGGGTCCTGCGTTCGCATTCCATTTTTTTTTTTATATGGTTTGGGCTCCCCCTAGGGTCACTATTGGTTATTTGCAACTGCACTGTTTTCTAACCTTTTCTATGCCTATTGCAGTTTACTAGTGTATATAATTAGTGTATTACTTACCTCCTATTGGAGGGTTGCCCTTCTAGTACTTTGTGGTGTTGTGTGAACAAAAATAAAATACCTTTATTTTTGTACAACTGAGTGTTTTCTTTCATGTGTGTAAGTGCTGTGTGACTACAGTGGTTTTGCATGAGCTTTGCATGCCTCTGTGATAAGCCTTAGCTGCTCATCCCCAGCTACCTCTAGGAGAGCCTTGCTTCTAGACACTGCCTATACTTCACTAAGATGGGATACCTTGACCTGGTATAAGTAAGTACCTTAGGTACCCAATACACAACAGGCCAGCTTCTTACAGGGTCTGTATGCAGGAGTTCCCCTGATGGTTGTTCTGGCGTCTGTTTGGAAGAGGAAGCTTAGGTGTTTAATTAGGTGAGACGGCGCGTCCACTAAGGTGGTACACAAGAGGTTGTCCTTATACATGATGGTGATGCCTCTTCCGTGCTTGTTGGGGTGGTCTTCGTAGATCAGTTTGCAGCCTTGCGGGTGGCACAGGTGGTGTCAGGGGCAGAGGCGGGTGAGAGTCAGGTAATGGTGATGAACATCAGGTCCGGTCTGAGAGTGGATACAGTGTCCCATATTTCCATGGCTTATTTGCAGAGGGATCTTGCATTGAGCAGTAGGCACTGAAGTTTCTCAGGCTTGGGGGCGGTGGTGTGGGTCTCTGAGTTGCACGTGAAGGGGAAATGGAGGTAGGCAAAGGGTCCTACCATATTCCGGGGGGAGGTGATGCAGCAGTTGTTGTCTCGGGCCCTGGTGGCCAGGGCCTGGAGCTCAGCAGCAGAGTAACGGTGGATGGTGGAAGAGCTTGGGTTCCAGACGCTGGGCACAGTCCAGGCATGGACGAGCGCAGACAGGCTTGCCTTTGGTGCATTGGCTGCACGACCACCATTAAGCAGGTCCTGGGGTAGAAGGGGCGTGGTGGGGAGGGGGCAGGCAGGCAGCAAAAAAAAAAAAAAAAGCAGCAAAAACGGCGGGTGGCGGTGCCCAGAACTCAGAGGGAGCAGAACAGGATGCAGGAGACAAACAAGATGCAAACACAGTACGGCACAGAGAAGGGAAGCTGGTTCAGGACCCACTCAGTGGTGTCGCGCAGCAACTGCCATTAAGTAGGTCCTGAGGTTGCAGGGCGCGGGCGGCAAAAAATTCATAAAATGTACACCACCAGGCACTGCGTTTCATTACATGATAACTGTACATCGGTGGTCATCACACAGAACATGAAAGCACTTGTTACATAGGTTTTGACTTGTTCTGCTATATTGTGTTCCCTCTCTCTTCTCTGGGCTTCTGCTGATAACTAGTTAAGGTGAATTTAGGGCAGCCATTTATATTTACGCTCAAGGCTATTCGCTGATATTGGGTTGGAGTTGCTGTTTCTCAGGGCGTTTCCTGCTGCAGTCACTCTGGTATGCCCAGTATCACCACTTGCAGGACACACAAGACAGGTCCTCGAAGCACTAGTGTGCAGTGCAGCAGGTAGAAATAAGAATACACTGGCAAAGCATTAAAAAAGTAGATATAAATTAAAGGAGAGATTGGTCCCGGCAGTGAAAGTGGACTACTTTTAATGTGGTTGTCCACAGGAACATAAGCAGAAAGTCGGCACTCGCAGTGAACAAAGCAAATTATGAGGTGGGCTGACAATACTCTATGCTGTGTGCTTTAGTGGACAAAAGCAAAATGTGAATCACATTTTAACAGGCCAATGAAAAGTGAGAGCCATTTCTAGGCCCTTAGCCGTTTCTAAGCCCTTCTATGATTGGATATACATATGTATTTTTTTTTTTATTCATTTTGTATTTATATAAGCGTCTCTGCAAACAAGCTAAGGCTGTGTGTAGACCACACCTAAACAAGCACTGGCAAAGCCAACAGGTGTGGCATTGGGTGCCAACCTTTGGGCATCGTCGGCTTTGTTGTTGTTTGCTTTCTTTTGTCATGGTTTTAGCAAAATGTTGATGTTGGGGAAGCTGCTGGGCCTAGTCAATTATAAAAATGAAATGGCTAAAAGACAAATTATTTTTGGGGCCTCAAAAAGCACACATTGCAGTCCCTAGCACTAAAGGGAACTATCTTGTGTTTGTGGATGTGCTCTTTTTGAAAGGGCAAACTGCGGACACTCACAGTGAAATTGGCCAATAGCTTAAGAGGGCTAGTATATCCCCTACGCTGTAGTGGACAGGAGAAAAACGTGAATGACAACAGACACATGGATGAAGAGGTTTATTTAGCTGAAAGCCTGGATAAGAATATTACACATATAATTTTAGTAAAAATCAAAATGTTTCGACTAACTTCAGAGCTAATAATAGGATAGGTGTTCTCACAAAACAAATACTGCATATATCACCTGGCAATCTGGTCATCACTAGATGTCAAGCCCTTTAGAGGCCTGGAGGGCATTTACTCTGCTTCATCACTTACAGTGTCTGGTGCCACCAAGGAGCTGGCGGGGCAGCTGTATTGCTGTGCACAACGCTCTGTGCTCTACACTCGAGACTTTCAACATCACGTTTGTAATATGGAGCCAACTACCAGTAGCATTTTATGTATCCACACCAATGACGTCCAACTCTGCATCCTACAATGCCACGGCGGAGTGCTTTCCGGCATCGTACGAGGACGGCCGTTACAAACTCACAAAATGAAAAGTCAGAAGAAGGAGGGATTTCACACATTCCCCTCACGCAGCGAACGTGCTGATCTTTAATAATATTACATGGAAAAGAGCCGTCCACAAAAGGGCTCGACATGCCGGATGACTAAAGACTCACACGGGGAGGGGGTCGATGAAGAACCGCAGCAGCTCACAGAACAGATCACCAGGCATCACTCAAGGCAGCAAGAGCTCTAATTAAACATGAGGCGAGGCTGCCAGGGCCCACCGGGAACAATGAGGAGCCAGGGGGCGCTGCCTTCACGCTACACTAGGCACCAGCAGTGGATCCACCGCCAATCTCAAAGGAAGGAAAACACATTCATCATCCTCCTTACAAAGCCAACAAAAAGGCCAGGTCAGCAGAAAAGAAACAGACAGGGGGCGAGCGAGGAGAAGCCATGTGAAGGCATGAATGGATTGGATGGGGTTAGAAGACAAGGCAAAACTGAGCAGCCTGATTAAACACTCCGTGTCAGGGCAGTCCCAGGCAGCAAGGAGCAGAGATGTGAAGGCAAACTAACGTTTAGCGAGAACTCTAATTTAGGACCGAGTGATAAATTGCAGGGCTCAAACTGAGCATGTTTGCTGGAGCCTAGGACTACCGGAATCGAGCCTGGGATCCACAAAGTAATTAGAAACACCAAGATTGAAGCAGCTTGTCTCGGGCAAGATATTTATTCGAGGCATACCTTTGCATCTGAAATGAAACTCTAATACTGCATCTGCTTCCCACGGTTACATCCTTAGTAATTCAAATAAAAAGTGATATCCAAAGGAGCTGGACTGTAGCGCAGCGTTTGTAGAGTGCTTGATACCGCCCGCGGAGTACTCCAGCTTCATCGGGTTCCAGGGGTGGAAGGGTGTAGGATGCTCTGTATGCCCGGTATGGTGCTCCGGATTACCACTCAGTGCTGCCCATACTCATGAATACACATCAGTACTACGGTGTTACCCCGAGCAAAATGGTTATAGGAATCAGAGGCAAAAAGAAATATTCTAATTTTTCAATAACAAGGTTACAATGGTTAAAAAAGTGAACAACACACAAAAAGTGCTAGTGAGCCCTGCCAGACACAACACAGATATTGCAACGGCAAGAGCTTTAAACCATGGACTAAAAAAATAAGCATGTGCCACTGTCCTCCGTCTAGCTGGAATTCAAGTTTGCAATCATGACTCCCTGCTCTCGCCTGTGAGCCCACTGAAAAGCACATTAAGATAAGACAGAATAATGAACACACCACGTTAGCAGCAGCAGAGGCAAGCCCCCACAGCCATCAGATTTACTCCCTCCAACGTTGCGTCTGCATTGATCTACAGTGTTAGTGTCCGGATCCAGGACTCCAACCTCTGGGATTCTGAGCTGTGGAGAGGCACAAACTCCCTCCGTGTGCTCACTTCCTGTCTCAAAGACGTTTCCGCTAGGTTCTTGCCACAGTCATTACCACCAATGTGGTAATAATGGCAGATTTACTCACTTAAGGAGCAGCAGAACGAAAACAAAACATTGACGTGCCAAAAATGTCACTAAACGGAAAGAGTGAAACGGGAGAAAATGCTCGTGTGGTGTCAACAAAGTGCTAAGCCACTGTAAATGCTGGACTGAAGATTTCACCAAAGAAGCAGGATGACCCCAGGGAAGGAAAAGACTCCCCCTGCCTGTAGGAGTTCTTGACATATGGAAACCAAGAACAACATTGGAAAAAGACAACAGCTTACTGCACCATGCGCAAAGCTATCAAAAGAGAAAACGTAACTACATAGTAAGGTGGGGGGGTCATAAGTAGAAGAAAGACAGGTGACGAAAAGATCGGTGGACTACAGAAACAGAACATGACTAATAAACACAAACAACAACGAGGACATTATCAATCGAACGTGTTTGGAAGTTAATACTGAGGTGTGCTCATAAAACACCATGTATGGACAAACTTTATGAAAATAACATATCACATCACAAAACTGTGGGCTTATTGCCTGCAACAACCAAAAGTCAAAATTGCTTTTAATTTCAGCTGGATGCTTTAAACAAAACACAAATCAGATTAAATAGGATTTCTCTAAAATAAAACATAAAAGGCGTTTCTTTTACAGGAGCTTGTTATCCCTCCTGGTAGCAGACCATTCGTATTATTTACTTTCATTAAGAAAATACCATAAAAGCTTAGCCTTTAAGAATATTAAATGATGCAGACCAGATGCAATGCAGATAGAGTTTCAGACGGTGATGCTCAGTTGCGAGTCGGACCTTACACGTTTGACCAGTGTGGGGGCAGCGATGTCCGGTGAAAAGATTCACTCAGGTGGCATCACCTTAGTGTCCCCAACATGGAGGGCACAATACCAGGCAACAGCAAACTAAACCGTGCTCGTGTAGGAGCATACGATTAAATGCGTTTCAAGAAAATTACTACATGGCTCACTGGTATCACATTCTAGGCTTTTTTTTTTCCTGGATGTCAGATTATAGATACAGGTTTCAGGGGGATCAGAGGAAAAACTTGATCTTGACCTGGGATGGGGCAATGGCAGCAACATATGGTAAGAAAGGTGGATGCAGGATTCCAACAGAAACAGGTTTATTACAGGAGACAACCTCAAGAGCAACGGGTTCTCTCAAAACTGGATTAACTGTCGGCCAAGAATGTCCAAGCTGCTCACACTCTAGAAGACGGCTAGGTCCACATCATACAATTACATCTAGAGAACTCTGCAAACCTGTACAACTACATATTTGGAGCCACCTGTACAGAGGACACAACCTGGCACATGAACCATCACGGACGTCGTTATGGCCCTCTGCCAAGAGGGACATACAGGGGTGTACGCTGGCAAAGGGTTGCTTGAGCCGAGAACTTCACTGGTAATTTACAGGACACGGTTGTTTTGTTCTGAAGTGATGGGGGTCAGAGACAAGTGTATGTGTTTCGGAGGCATCTCTCAGATGCCAGCGTTGTGAAATGCTGTGCCAAATGTTCCTTATCGAGGAATAAACTACTTTGCTGCACTTTGTGTGAGATAACAGAGAAGCTGCCATACAGGTTTTTTAAAGTATCAAGAGACAGCCTGTTACCAGTGCTGTTAAGAAGAGCTAGATATATCACCTATCAAATGTGATTTTACCTTTAAGAGTGCTAAATGTAAAGTGTTTTGCTCTACCTCTGTTTTTCAACACCAATAGACGCATCTCTTGTGACCAGTGAAAATAGTTTTTTGGACAATATATGGAAGCTTTGTAGAAAACTAAGCCACCAAGAGGAAATGTAGTCTTTGAAAGCACTGCTAAGCAGCAAAAATTCTTTAATTTTTTTTTTTTTTTTAATTTATATTAACTACACATACATAAATGTTAAACCAAGCAGCTTAGTATAGCACAATATAAAAGTATCTGAGTACTGACAATCCCAGCAATTGCTGAGATCCATGAAGTCCAGTCTGCTCGACACAAACCGAGAACCCATTCCGCAGAGAGATGATGAAACACTTGCCTTCTAATAAGTAGATGACAAAGAGGAGATTGTTAATATGAGGGTTAACGGATTCTTAGATAACCCTTACAACATGCCAAAACATCATATGCTTGAGCAGTACAAGTTCTTCTTACCATCCCTGCTCACAAAACCTATGGTGATGGCACTGCACTCATTGGCTAAAATAAAGTGCAACCACAAGAAGTTCCATGAGGTGATGGCACTGAAGCAGGAAGGGAAAAAGAATAATAAGAACACTTACAAAAGAAGAGGTCAATATCAAAGGATCTCATTCTAGGGAGGGCTGTGAAATCTACTAATTAGGTTTAGTATACTTTCTGGTGTCTGCAGGAGTTACTCCTAAGTGGGGAGCTAACTAGTTATTTAGTAGCAGGAAATTTAATATTAGTGGAAACAAAGTTTAAACTACATGAATGCAAGGAAAGGCAAATAGATACTAATGGTTTGGTTAATGGGGGCAAAGGCAGCAGACGCATCTAAAAGGACCAGTGCGCTTGTCATGAACTCAGACGGTTCCCGTTTTGTCTCTTTTACTTCCAGCATTTGGGTTTTAATCAGTCTTTCATAATATAAGATAAAGTCAGAGATGAAATAAAATAAAAACTCCAGTATCCGACCATGATCAGAGAGGGGCTTCGCACTAAGACTAACACACCGTTTTGCAACGCCAACCAGCCTCAGTCGGAGGCAACATTGGAGACACCAAGAAGTGGACTTCAGTCTGTTGCAGTTTATTTTCCACGGACAAGCGAGAATACAGAATAGTTGACTCTGTATTTCAAAACAAAAACAAAGGCATGCTTCGCGATCCACCTAAAGAAACTCAAACACAGACTTATTAGTTACTGCATCAGTTCAAATTAGCACAATGCTTAGAAATGGCTCAAGGAGATTAGGATGCTAAAAATTAAATAATCATGTTAGAAATTTTCATACTGTTTTTGCTTATCATGGCAGGTTTTGCTGCATTAATTTTTGCATTCTCTGCGATTACCATTCATATAACCTACAATAGACTAGGACTTTAAAATAAACATTTAAAAATGTATGTCCTGTTTCTTAGTGCCATCATGAGTGCGTTATTCATTGAAAAAGGTTTGGGGTTCTACTACATCCCTTAATTCATTTTGTGGGACTGATTGTTGCCAGTAAACATTTCCTTGCAGTATTGCTCAGTGAGTTGTGTATGAGTTGCAATTCAACTAAGTGTTTGCATCGGAGGAGAGGAGCTCAGATCATATTGCTCGGACACCACCACCATCAACAAGCCTCCTTGTTGAAATACATTTTAAGATGCAGTCAAACAGCTCTCCCAGATTGCCAATCTGGAAAAATGATTCATTATGACTGAGCTGAAGAGCCGCCTTATTGCCGTCTCTGCAGGATGCATTTTAGGCAGATGGCCGCTAAGTTTTGATCATCCCAAGATCCCTGCTGTAGAAGGAAAGCCGGGTGTCTTCTAGACAGATGTGGTAGCTGATGTTACAGCATTAGCAGATGCAAACCATTGTGGTCCACAACTGTTGAGAATCAATGACATAGCGGATTTATGAAGTACAACAAATCTGATCCTGATTGTTTTGGATACAAATGTTCCCCAGTTTAAGGCTTGGATCAAGTATTCATTAAGGAAATAATGCAAGTTAAGGCTGTTCCTCCATTCCCCATGGCGCTTGCTTACAGGTCATGCAGCATTTTGCGGATGATCTGAAAAGCTAAATCAAGCCCTCATAGTCGAAGAGTGTGCAAACAGTCTCCATCACAGTGAGGCTAGTAGCCCAAATACATATTTTTCATTATACCATTCATTAGCAGAGAGGAGAGTTGTGCGGTGACCATCATTTCCAATGCTTTCCTAATGTGCAGCAGGCCAATAACTGAACAATCAGTAAATCTGCTTTAGTCTGCCCCCCTAGACAGTTGCGCTTGACATGAAAGGCATGTATGAACTTAGTGATGAAAAACTAGAAAGGGTAAGTCTAGGGAGATAACCCTCACGACAGATGGCCACTGTTAAGAGCGGACTTCATGAATGCCCTATGTTTTTTGTAAATCTTCTGATACATAGGTGGTGTGGTTCCCTTTCAAGGGTCCTTTCTAGGCTGCCCTTGATACACACCTTTTTTGTCAAGTGAATTTTCTTACAGCAGGAAACGCTGGCCAGGCCCCAAAATGGAACAACCATAACACAAGCACAATGAAGTAGAAATGTCTGTACCTGGCTGTCCTTAACCTTCATAAACCAGAAATCACGGACAAAGGACAGGCATGGCCTAGAAGCTTCATCACCTTGAGAAACAAACTGCAGTCCCACCCTTCAACCCTGTCATGCACCAAACAGTAGTGCATCTCCTTGTTAAATGAAAGCCTCATGGAATCTTTAAAGCCCGGTCTCCCCCTCCTCAGTTCAGTGTCCGGGTATCCCCTCCCTCAGTCTATAAGAATGCAGGCATACACATCCACTGTCTGGGATGTTATTCTCAACCCCATCCAGTGCCCTGCTAAACCAGGGGCCTCCAAATGGGATTCCACTTTGCTTAGGTGGTTAATACTAAAAGGCAAACTTTAAGGGCAGACATCACAAGACAGTTATTCCAGCATTTGAGGAATCTCCTTTTCTATGGCTGAATAGAGGTTTCTTTTATTTCCCCTGTATATTCTCCCAGATTAATTTAATCATTAGGTTACTTTTTCATTCAAGCGCAGCCTCAAACTTACAAAATTTCCCTAGACATGCATTCGCCAATACTATATGCTTTAAAAACCTGAACTGATCAGTTGTCCACCGTGAAGCACTTGCCAATCAATAGCCCATCAGTGGACAATGACCACACCTAACTCCTATAAATTTAATCCACCTCAAAGACACTGGAGTAAATGCATGGAATAGTGTCACCAAGAGTGCAACCAAATAACCCACAATCACCATTGGATTACCACTAACCTTGAGCTCCAGTGCAGCGTGCTGTAAGGCATAAAGCTGTTCAACAACTCATCAGGGGTAGTAAGAGTTATGTAAGTGCAATTACAAAACAATATACAAGCCCATGTTCTAAGAAGGGTATAAGGTTCAAACGCTCTATAACTGGTGTGAATAGCAGAAAACACTCAGCCAGCCATAAATAAACTTAGAGAAGGGCATCAGGAGTTATTTGTACTCATATTTACAAACAGGTGTGGACACAAACAGGAGATTACGTACACAAATGTGTTTTCTATACTTCTTGCTCATATTAACAACTTTGGTGCATCTGACGGCAGAGTCCCGGAGGAATTGTTTTTTTTTTTTTAAACAGCTGGGGGAGACGTGGAATAGCTTCTGCGTTTTGCCCTACCTCCTTCCCATCCATCTACGACATCTGCACGCCGCACGGACATCACAGTATTTCCTATCAGAGCTAAAGAAGTAGCAGGTAAGGTCACGCTGGACTCCGATGGGGAAAACAGAATGAAAACTGCCTCCCCAGCTTTCAGGGAGGCCTCCTTTGAAACAGGGGTGAGGGGTGGGTGGGGGAGGGGGGGAGAGAGAGGGCCTTCCTGACAACGGTTTCCTGGCCGTGGATTTCAGCCGTGCTGAGATCCACGACCAGAAAACCCCACTAGACACCAGGAACTATATCCGGGTTGGGGGCACTCTGGCTCTCGTGGAAGTGAGCATGGGTAATTATTTACTTTAAATATTGTTTTTGTGCCAGGGGGTGCACGATCGTGCCCCCACCCCAATATTTTAAATAAAAAAATAAAAAAACACAACATGAAAAGAAAAAACAAAATAAAAAAGTGATAACAGGGGGTTAGTCCTTCAGCAGAAAGGCTGATTTTTTTTTTTTTTTAATAGATGTGTGGTTTCCCTCAGGCCGCAATTGGCCCCCAGGGAAACTCCACAGCTATAAATAAAAATATTAAAAAATAAAAAAAAAAAAAAAAAACTCACCCAAATTAATGAAACCTTTACACAGTATTATGAGATGCTGTACTCTGCACCGACTGCCCTTCCCGTCTCCCACATCCACTCATTTCTACAAAATGTACCCTTGCCCAAACTAACACAGCAAAAAAGGCAGGACTTAGAGCAACCGTTACAGTTAAATGAAATACATCTAGCTATTCAACAGATGGCCAGAGTGAAGACCCCCAGACTGGATGAGTTTCCAATTGAATTCTATGCTACCTAGTGGAAAGCAACTACAGCAAGGCCCTGACCTCCACTTAACAATCTTTGCCCTCTGGACGCGCCTGCCCCTCTCCTCTATGGGTAGAGGGGCTAGTGCCAAGATGTTGGTTCTCCCCAGATTCTTCTACTTGTTCATGGCGTTGCCGGTTCCCCTAGGGAAAACCTTTTTCAAAGCCATACGCAGTCTAACAGTACTTATATGGGTACCAGGACACAAGAGGGTGTCACTGGACGCACTCCAGCACCCCCTGACCGAGGGTGACATGGCGGTGCCAGATACAGAACAATATTATGCAGCAGTTCAACTACAGTTGCTGATGCTCTGGTTGGCTGTCGACCGAACAATAGAGGGGGTTATGGTGCAGGCCGCTGTAGAGGATTGAGGGGTGCTGGGCTGGGTCCTCCAATCGGGCACAGGTCACACTGTTCTGCATCTGCTATCACGGACGGCAAAGTTGGTCTGGGCTCAACCTATCTATCCGCGGCAATGGTTGTTCCCATATTCGCCTCGACTCCCGCTATGGGATATACCCAAATTGCGAGACCTTAGTCAAACATACAACGTCAATACATGGAGGGAGGGTGGTCTCACATCTAGGCGATCTTTATGAAGAAGGTCAGAAGTGTTCCTTTTCGAATCTCAGCGAAGTATACGGTCTAGAAACGGGGACGTTTCTTGCTTACGAAGCTGTTCAAGCAGTGATAGGGAAAATCTGGCAGTTGGGCCTTTTAGAACCCACAACACATCAAAGGGCTACACTATACTAATAAATGGCTCGGGGGGGGGCAGTCTCTAACCTAAACACGGTGCTGCAAGGGATACAGGGTATGCCACAACCCCATAGCAAAGCCAGATGGGACGACTGTCTTGGCATTGACCTGACTGAACAAAAATGGAAATTGGCACTGGAGCACGTGAGATATGTCTTGCAGAAAGCTAGATTGTGAATATTTCAATTTAATTATGTTCATCGAACCTACTTGACACCACATCACCTACATAGCATGTTCCCAGGAGCCCCACCCTCATGCCCAAGGTGTAGCCCTGAAGATGCCACTTTTTTTACATATGACGTGGGAATGCCCGCTGTTACACAGCATATGGTCACACATATTGTAACATGTATCAGACATTGGAGACAACTCCCATTGGTCCCACTCTTCTGTTTGCTAGGGTTTGCCAAGAGAAACAGACTAAACATTATCTAAAATTTGTAGACCTTGCACTTGTACTGTTCAAACAACTTACTGCTTTGTCTTGGAAAGCACCCCAGCCTCCCCAATGTGGAGAACTGGCCACACAGTTTCTCGCTGGGCTACGGCAGAGGCTAAAGCATTGGAGCAGGACCGTCGTTTGCAGGGTGGAAGTGGGGTTACAACGCTCTGGGACACCTCTTTGATGAAACTGGCTGACAAAAAGGGCCAGCGGGGGAATGAGGACACCAGCCCACCAGGTTCACCCCTGCCAACAGTGATATCTCCTATAACATACAACCCATCGCATGATGGCACCCCCGTGCCAATTAGAACCTCCCTCCTTCCTTCCACTAAAAATGTTATGATAACTGTTGTGATTATGTGTGAGAAAGCAAGTGAGACCTTTTGTCGCATTTTAGTTTTTACGCCATCAAGTAGCGCAGAGGGTTAACATGCCTGCTGCAAACAACAGATTTGTATTTTATGTCAATAGCTGAGTGGATTAGTAAAGCCAGCAGTCACCAGTTTGGGAGGGGCTATGGAGAGATATGGGACACTTTTGGTGGGTGGCAGTCAGGGAATCCGGGGAGGAGATAATGAGCGGGGGGGGGGCACCAAAAATGATCGTCACACTGGGCGCCACAAGCGCTAAAGGGTGTGATGATGGGTATGTGGCAAGGGAAAGTAATAGTGTGTCTTTTTTGTTTTTTTCAGTGACTTTGGAGAATCTGCTAATTGAGGGAAGACATCCCCCCCATCCTCCCCTGCCCTCCAACCAACATTTTGTGAACAACATATCTGCCTTCTACATAGGATAGTGTTCTGAAGGGCGGTTTAGCCAGTAGTGGAGATGTCGTCTCGTTAGATGACTGCTGCTCAAGCCCTAATTCGGGTTATGGAAGACAGCTCTCAGGCAGGATCAGAGACTGAGACAGCAGATACTGAGACAGTATCTGAGGGACAGGAGAGTGAAGAAGTATCTGGAAGTGATTTTTCAGTCGAAATAGTCCCAACGGATGACTCCTCTTACCGGAATTCTGAGGGAGACAATGATGACAGCTGTGCTGTCCCGTCGCAAGTACAGTCTGTGCCGCGGAACAACAGTAGGAGGTTAAACTAGCCCAGAGAGAAGGTGCCTGAGGCAGCATTCACAAACAGAGTGCTCTCTTAGAAGCCCCCCAATTTACTTCAGCCCAAGTTCCACCTTTCACTGGGACCCTGGATGTAAAGTCGATACATCCATCTTTTTTGGGATGTTGACCTCCTTGAGCAAATTGTGCAGTAAACAAACTTCTGTGCTCAACAACTTCTGAGGAAGAATGGAGGCATTCTAAGACGCCTTTCTAGGGCATGCCAGTGGACTCCCACTTCGCTGGAGAAGCTGAAGATTTTTTGGGGTATTACTCTCGAAATGGGATTAGTGAAGAAACCAACCTTGCAGTCCTACATGTCGACTTGCACAGTTGGGGTAACCCCTATCTTCACTATGTACATGAGCAGATGTAATTTTTTGCGCCTGCAGAGCATGCTGCATTGCCCCAGGACCATCCAGACCGTGACAGGTTGTTCATAATTCGGCCTGTTGTAGACAATGTGTCCGCTAGGTTTCCAGAGATTTATACTTCTAGAAAGAATATAGCTGTTGATGAGTCCTTGAGTCTGTACAAAGGGCGGCTGTTGTTTAGGCAGTATACTGAGAGCGAAACAGCCCACTATGGCATCAAGCTGTATGTACTGTGTGAGAGCTCTACTGGCTATGTGTATAGCTTGAGAGTGTATAGAGGGAAGGACTCCACTCTAAACCATGTAGGTTGTTCTCCCACACAAGGGGTCACAGGAAAGATTGTACGGGAGCTTGTTCAGCCACTCCTTCACAAAGGCAATAACCTTTATGTGGACAATTTCTATGCGGGTGT
The DNA here is from genome assembly GCF_031143425.1 of Pleurodeles waltl. Lineage (NCBI taxonomy): Eukaryota > Metazoa > Chordata > Amphibia > Caudata > Salamandridae > Pleurodeles > Pleurodeles waltl. Next base: position 1,404,185,605 of record NC_090447.1, on the reverse strand, counting down.
AGAGCTGCTCAGTGAGCTCTACCAAGCTGCCACTGTGGCCTGAAGTACCGTTTGTTCTCACCACAAACGATTCCTGCATGAGCTTGTTTGCAAGAAACTCCAGAAGTCCCACAACACTGCGTAGCATTCCAATGAAATGCTCGTAAGCAAGTTGTTGAATAGGCGCGATGTGTATGGGCTCACTACAATTCATAATGAGGCAACTCCGCCGTCACGGTTTCGAGCCAGATGGCCGAAGTCCACAGCCCACCTGTATACTTGATTACAACAAGTACATGGGCGGAGTCGACAAGAATGACCAGGTTCTTCAGCCATACAATGCGAGTCATAAAACACGTACTTGGTACAAGAAACGGTTTACCCACCTGATCCAGATGGCAACATACAATGTGTAGGTTGTTTATCGTCAGACAACCACAGGAAGACTTGCGTCTTTCCTTGACTTTCAGTCGTCTGTGACTGAAAGTCTCACTGCTGCTACAGAAGCAGCAGCCTCCACTTAATATGCTCTGGAGGATGTGGCAAAGCTACAGGAGTGAAACTCTGCTAACCGCACTCCAGAGACACCCATAAAGGATTGACCATGTTGTCACTGTAAGTGTGCTCGAAGCAGGGAAAGAGGCAGGAGAGTCGCGTTTAGTGTCCCCAATGCCCATCTCAGTCAGGACTGCGTTTTCCTACTTAATTTATGTTGTATCATACTAAAGTGAACTTTTGAGAAATTGACTGAGGTGGAGCTACTGTTAGGTAAACCTTTCAAAGGCTGTGCCTAGATATCTACCATCGATGAGCCACTCTTTCGTTAGGCAAGCAGCCACATAATTTTAGTTCCTCTACTTCCAGAAATCATGTACTTCCTCATGGCCTGCTCAACACCTTTATCCACAGTCAGAACATGGTAGGTGTTCTGTTCGCCGATTAGCAAGTGCATTATAGTCCCCACACTGCACATACTTGTGGACAGAACATATACCATGTTGTTAGAGTACCCTGTGCGGCAAGATGTTCAAGGCAAGAGTGGATTTTGAAGTGCTTGTTAAGACCACCATGATTTCCCACGAGAATCAGATTAATTTTAAGAAGTCGAACAAATGTCCTATGGGACTTATTCAACAACATTTCTACTTGCTTTGAAAGTTTCCAAATCAATTAGTAACTTGTATCATAACCAATGTTATTAAAAAGGGGTACAGGACAATATCTTGTATGATGATTGTTTTCCCAGCTTTAGTATAAGATGTGAAAACAATCATCATACAAGTAATTGTGTTCTGTACAATTTTTCAATAACATTGGGTATGCTACAAGTTACTAATTGAGTGCTCACATGTTCAAAGCAAAAGTATAAGTGTTGGTAAATGAGTCCCACAGTACATTTGTTTGGCTTATACCTTTAGGGAACTTTGGAAGTATTCCGCAGCATGCGTGCTCAGTTCGAGGAATAGGCCTTGGAAGGCATACTCTGACACCCCCAACTTGCATCCACAAACTGGAAGGTGCTGGATTTAGCACAGTAGGTGTGTTCATGGTGCATGAAAGATGTTTTCTTGAGCTCCAAGTACCTAGGGACAGAAGGCATTAGTATTGGTTCATTTGGCAATTATACAGGATTAGTCTGGATTCTGATGAGGACGGCGACAAACGGGTAACAAAAACTTACAGTAGGTGTGCTTTCCCAGTGATATAGGTAGAAGGCAGACATTAAAGGTAGTACAGATACCTATGCCATGCCTCCATCTTCACCTATGGATTCAAACCCATTGGTGCCGCACTCACACTGAATTACTAAGATATATATGGGTCAATGTTTGACCTGCTTGTGATGTTCATCCTCCATCAGAACTTAGCAGATGTTCTGTTTGCTGTATGATAAGTGCATTACAGTCACAGAATTGCACATAACGGTGGATGGGACATATGCCACGTTCTCACAGACTACCGTGTCAAAAACTACAGTTCGTCATTGTTTAGGATGTACTCTTTAGTGAACTTCGTGAAGATTCCCCAGCATGTGTTTCTTAATTTCAACTGTAGATATGCTTGCTCAGTTCAAAGAACAGGCCTCGCAAGGCATACACGGACACAGCCAACTTGCATCCACAAACTGGAAGATGCTGGATTTAGCACAGTGAGTGCATTAAAGGCGCATGAAAGATATGTCTTCCTGGGCCCCATGTGTATGCATGGGAGCCATTAGTAAAGGTTCACTATGCATGCTTTTTGTAATGTTCAGGAAGAACTGGGCGGTTACTTGACAGGTGGGAAAATGTAGTCAAAAGTATTCCGTCCTGTGGCTTATGAATGTGATGGGCCCTTGTCTAGAGGTGGTAAGTTAATGTGAGTGCACTGACCAGCTGGATTGGGCCGGTGGACTGCAGTATGAAAGTCTTGTGTGTGGTGCGTGAATGGACCATAAAGCATTTGGAGCCATGACAGGCTTTATGGCTCACCTTCAGGAGGCTTGGTTTCAATATTAGGATAAGTATTTATGCTTTAAAACCAGAATTTCTGGAGGTGCTAAAACCAACCAGTGTGAGTGGTGGATTAACTTTAACAAATTAGTACCAGATTTATATCTGTGGCTGTAAAATGGCCCTTATTAAGAATCCCTTGATTTATTTTTTGTCATTATGGGTAGCTGTGGGATTTAGGCCCTAGCCCAGCTGGCACCTAGGCATACCTACACATTTTTTTAAACTAGAGAACCAGGATAATCCAGGGGGGGCATGACATGTGTGGATCCCACCAGTTGTTTTCAACCAGAATCCCCTGCAAAGCTCAAACTTTGTGCGCAAAAAAAACAAAAAAAAAACATTTACCTTGCATTTCCATGAGGAAAACTAGAATCTGTAGGCAGCCACACATTTTATACCGCCCAGAATTCCCCCATGTCTCCAAAGAAAAACAGTGCCTCTTGTGTGGGTGGGCTAAGTACCCGCAACAGGGAAGGGCCCAAAATGTGCTGTGGAGATATCAAAATTATCTATCACAAAACAACCTGAAACCTACCAAACCCAGACATTTCTGAAAACTAGACACACTGGGGAGTCCACGTACGTGTGGCTTGGGTGGATTCCTCAACGTTCTCTTACCAAGAGAACCCTGCAAAGGTGAAACTTTGAAGAAGAAAAAAAAGAAGAAAAAAAAAATAAAAAACTATTTTCCTTACATTTCTGTGAAGTAAACTAAAGGAACATGCAGGGATGCACAAACTTCCTACCTCCCATTGTTTTCCAACTTGTCCCAATAAAAAGACTACCTAACTGGTGGGACTGGGACTAGTGCCTGCCTGAGGAATGAATCACCCCAGGGTCAATGGTAGTCCTCAAGGACCTACTACTTTTAGTTCAACATGCTTGGGCAAAACGGAAGCAAGTGTAATTGGTGTTTGGTTCCTTTCTGGTCAAAGTTCTACAACTGAAAAAGGAGCAAGCACAATTAGTACTTTGCTCCTTATGGTGCTAGTGCCAGAGTTCTGCCTTGTATAAAGAGAAGGAATGATGAGTATCTTTGCCTTGCAAAGTCAACATATCTGTTCTGCTAAGGTTGCACTTGTTCCAGATAGTGTTTTACTGGGCACTGACTTGATGTTCATTGCATGGAATTTTATGCTGGATAAGACTTGATGCAAGGAAGACATTAATGAGACCTCTAAGCAAGACCAGCTCATTGGCTATTAACCTGCCAGCTGCCAGTCAATCAGAGTCCAATAATGATATGGTGGGGGTTCCAGTACTGATAAGGTGGGGGGGTCCACAGAAGTTAAAATGTTGGGAACCACTGCCCTAGACCATTTGCTATTTGGCAGCATTCAAAGAGTCTACACAAAAATAATATTTGTTATATGAGAAGATGGCACTCTTAAAACTCTTTGATCGATATTGTCCTTTAATATTAAGCTGGTGAGAGCATAAGAAACATCAACAATATTATACATGGAGTCAACACTGCATAGCCTGCACTCCATGGTATATCTACTTACCACAAGAACCTAAGGCATGCAACTTTGCCATTTTACTAAGCATGTATTTGTGTGAAAGGCCAGTAAAAACCACCACTTTCGATACAGCCCCAGGTCTATTATCTCATTATGTATCACGCACCGAGGCAGAGATTGTTTTAATGATTTTTTAAGGTCATCATAAATTTAACATGCATTTGAAGATTATTTCATCAAATTAATATTAGTCACGAAGGTCTCTTTTCTTCAGGGGCAGTTGTTCAATTGTTACACCTAGACAGTATCTGCAGTAGGTACTTTTGGTTACCGTTGGTGTCTTAGGGCCTTACATAATGCTGAACATCAACTGGATCAAACTTACCAGCTGTGTAGACTTCAACCACTGAACTAGGCTCAACTGTCATTGTTTGCTCCAGGCAATGGCAATAAGCTAGAACTCCGATACTGTATGACTAGAGACAGTGAAATAAAGCAGCAAAGAAGGACCACATTACTTGGCAGTCAAAGTATGCATCAAAGAAAGGCAATTCATATCGAGCAGTTTGTGGCTACAGGCAAATCATGCAGCACTTTCTGATGCATTATCTAGCTGTGTTTTAATTTAACAGCCGTTCAAAGCCCTACAGAAGCCACAGGGTCCCTTGGAAAACATGCTGCACACATTAGGTAGATTCTATTAAAAATGTTTCACTATATGTCATTGTATTACTGCTAATGTTTCCTCCTCTGAGAATAAAACAGTTTGACCTCATTTAGTCACTAAAACATGTACAGTGGTATACTCAACAAAAGGGCACACTAGATTGTTCTGTTTTTTCTGGGGTTGAGAAATGACCCCAAAAAGTTAACTTCCTCTTCCCCTCCTCAGAGATAAGTCTCCACAGGAACAGGAAGCCAAGGACCAGGGAGCTTTAGGGAAAGGAAGGTTCCCAGACAACAACTATGAAGGGGCAGGAGTACGTAGAGAGATTCTCATGCATTGATATCAGGCCAGGAAACACCAAAGACGCAGGGACAATGGATTCAAGAATACAACAGAAATGGGTTACGAAATAATAGATCAGTCCCAACTACATGGGACCCCGGGCAGGGCTAGGTTTATTACAATCTACATCTGGACCACCACATCTCAGACAAAAACACGAAATGTCACAAGGTCAATGAAACCATTGCCTCTACATGACAGGCCTGTCCATGGGTTATGTGTACAGATACAAAACTAGAACCTTTCGTGTGAAGCAACCTTGTGAGGTAACTCATGTCATAACTAATCATAGAGGTTAGACAGGAGTTGACAGACGAACCCACCACGAAATACTACTCATTTACATAACATTTTACACTCTCAAGTCAAAAGGTTACGGACACAAAAGGTGGCATTTGGAAATGCAAATAGCAGATCCTGAGACAAAGAATGAAGATCGTAATTTTCCACTCACAGATGGCACCATAGTGAGTGGAAAATTGTCCAAGAATAGATTACCAATAAACTTAAGTACAATATATCGACTCCCTCACCTCCCCCAGTGCCTTGACATGGGTGTTGCCATTTCAAACGTGGCAGACAAAATTGTAACTTGGTATATAGTAAGGTCAGGCTGGTGTCTGTATGCCAAGGCAGCTGGCCCTAGATTCAAATCCTTTTAATCCCACAAAAGATGTGTAAACCACGAATATTGTAGACATAGCAATGCATGGGCTTGCACATTTTTATAAGCTAGCTTCACTGTAAACACCTCAAAAGCAACTACTGGACTTGCACATGCAGATATGCTTTACAATTTCCCAACCAACCTTAACAATAGCCGTCTTTATGTCCAACTCTGTAGGTAACAAAGTGTAAGTAATCACATTTGCAACTATGCCTAGAATTATACCATTAACCCAAGCAATTACTACGAGGGTCTTGTTAAGACTTTTTTGTGGTCCATGAGGGGAGTGAGGTGATCCTGGTCCCAGGGTCGACTTTCCTCGAAGTCCTCTTGATGATGGCAGAAGTTCAGTTGCCACTGGACTACTGATCACCCAGTATCAAAGTCACAGGTCAATCCTTCCTGAGTTGATAACTCATCTTTTGGAGGTCTAGCTGCACTGTAAAAACACTCCTGGGCTCAGTAAACTTGGGGACAACTTTGTACATTGAGTTCTGGTCCCTGGTGCTGCAAGGTGAATGTTGGCGGTGGGTTGAAGCGTTTTACCAACTTGCCACAGCAGGCTTCTTCAGCTGTTGTGTCCATGTGCTGCGAACAGGAGGCAAGTCGGCTGGCTCTTGTAATCTCTTTGTTTTGGCTGGGCTCTGGAGACAACTTCTCCTTCAGCAGGCTCTGTCCCTCTCCTATGCTAGCCACCAGGTGCAGTTCACATCTGTGAAGCCTCGCTTCTCCAGGAATGTGGAGCAGCAGGGCAGACCTCCTTTGGTCCTTCTCCCAGGCCAACTGAGATCTGAGTTCTGGGTTCCCCATTCCTGAGCAGAAAATACCCTCAGGGTAGGATACTGTTGGTAGCCAATGGGCTACCCGGTTCTCTCTCCTCCAATGACCACTCCATTGAAACTGTGGCATCTGGTTATCCAAGGATGCACCATTCTGCCCACTTCTACAATAGCATAAACCCTCTCTCAAAGTCCAGAGCTCCCTAGCCCAACCCAGAGGTGTGGCTACCAAGGGGACTACACACCCCTAGGAAACCAGTTTGGCAACTGGTTTCCGCTCATGTCCCTAGTGCCAGCCTGACTGCCTGAACAATAAAGCAGGCCCCTCTTCCAAGTGTTATCCATATGACCTTCAAAGAGGCTTCTACTGTGAAGCTTGCCTTTTGGGTTAACACAGTGTGGCTTCCTGCAGGAGGGAGGTGACACCTCCTTCCAGAGCAGGCCTCTATTGTATCCTTTTCTGGAAGTTGTTAGCATGTGTCCTAGGAGGGCAGAAAGTTTTCTCGGCGACAGGATACCATGAGCAACCGGTATGGGCAAAGGGACTAAAGGCAATAAAGTGTCAACTTTGCTAAAATTGCACACTGCAACTTGTTACATTAATTTTAACCTGAGACTCAAGTCAGGCTTAATGTAATGAGCCATTTGATAGTTTAGTCAGACCATTCCAGATCTAGCACAGCAGAGGTGTCAGCTTGCAACACTGTACTTGCCAATTGGGAAACCAGGCCTTTAAGGGGGAAACCCGCCCTGGGTTGCTTGTGTTTCGATTTAGGGAGAACCTGCCAGTGCAGACTTGACTGTTCCCACTGGAGCAGGGTTAAGAATGATTTGCATATTGCTGGGTCCAAACTGAGGTGGCATGGTGTGCAAATTAACAATGGACTGGGATTAATGCAAGCATTAAATTTATCACTTTTTTGTACACTTTAATCCATATTTTGAGACACCACATATATTTACATATCTACATTATATATAGAATTCATCACCCAGACATCCATGAAAAGGTGTCCTCCAAGAGTCTCTGCTTGATGTTTTAAGAGCTGGGAGAAGAATCACACAAACAACAAGGGGACAAAGGTTAAAAAATGTATACCATCAGATCACAGACCTCACTGTTCAAGTGTAGACATGAAATTAAAAACAAAATTAAAAATGCTCCGCATGTTGCAGACCCATTCAATGATGAAGACATTCCCAGCAGTCACAGAAACCAAGTTCCATGAAAATCCTCCAATTATTTTGAATGATACACGTCCCTTCTCTTTGGAGGCCATTTATTCAAATTGCCAGTGGAGAAGAGAAGGAAGAGTTGAGATTTCACATTCAGATCATTTCACTTGCAGAAAATCCCCCTACAACTGCATCTGTTAAACATTCAATTGTAAAATGCAGCTTTATATTCAAATATGTACATCATCATCATCACTGTTTTACTTCTATGCATTAGTTATACATTTTTAGAGGCTTTACATAATCAATTTTATTTGTAAGACTTGCTTCACATGTAAAGCAGTCTAACACCTGTGGGTACTGTTGTCCTTATAGAAAACTAAATAAATGATGAGTGGTGTGCACAGTGGTGCCCCAAGTGAAAGCTGGGGGATAAGCCTCTACCAAAGGAAATAGAGCTTGAGTTCCTTTAAAAATAAAAAATAATAATTCAGACATCTTTTGCTCTGATGTGGAACCCATGTGGGCCCAGAAGGGTGGTGCCAAGTGAAAAGGCAAAACACAAGTTCACAAAAATGTTTTGATGCACAGGGAGGGACTGGGTTGTAGGTAACTTAATCCATACAGATTTTCAACCTCTCTTCACATTCCCTCACCGACATGGAAACCTCTGTCCTTAATGATGGGTTTTCATTTGGCCCTACTCACAGGAACGATCACTCCAGTAGACGCATCAAACTATATTTATTTCGATTAATCCGCTTAAAACACTTCATTGCTAAAAATGAAAATCCCAACTGAATTACATAATCTACCTACTTTCTACCCAAGCAACCATATGCAATACTTAATGAAATGCACCATCTGTTTAAAGACACACTTTGTCAGGGGAGGTGGAATAATCTATATGAACTAAACTTCATACAACAATGAAGTTTTGAAACCTCTTGATGACACCAACCACTACAGGAAACTTTCCAATGATCCTTCTCCTTTAAATCAAGAAGTCACCCACAGCCCTATGCAAAATTGGCCTTGATGAAGGCTGGTTAAGCCCAAAAGAAGCTTCATAACCCAACAAACCAGACCTTAACGTACTTGCTATACATATTCTACCCAACATCTATAAAAATCCCTCACACCCACCAGTTGGCCCAAATGTTTCTGGCTACAATTCTATACATAGATTTCTTTATCAAATCTTTTGTCACTAGCAACCCATCCTTAATTCATGACACTACTGCAGCTATCAACACCATTGATGGTTTTCCTTTTAACCCACACCACAACTTTCTAGTCAAATGGATATACAAAGCTTATTTACAAACATTCTCCAAACTGAAACATTACAACTTTTGAATAACCTACTTGAACTTACAACTCGTCCTCACTAGGTTCGCTCCACTTTTATTCGGGACTGTGCTGAAATAGCTCTCAGCAGCAATTTCTTCATTTTTGAAGGACAATTCTATGAGCAGATCAAAGGTGTGGCCAAGAGATCCGTTTCCGCTCCCAACAAAGCTAACATCCATGTCTAAGATTTCGAAACAAGACTCATTAACACCACAAGCAACCCTTTCTTCTCCCACATCAATAAATGGATGTGTTACATCAATGATGTATTGATGATCTGGCATGGGGGACACTTCATTACTCATCACTTTTCACAATTGGCTTAATGGCCTCAATTTTAATCCCCCGGTCACCCTGGAATATAACTCTTCCAGTTTGACTTTTCTTGTGCTCACCATCAAAGTGGAAAAAAATACACTACTTTTTACACAAAAACCTACAGTCAAAAATACTCTTCTTAAATGCAAAAGTCACCACCCCCAAGCACTTAAGGATAACTTTCCCTTTGGCCAATTCTTAAGATTGCAACGCAATTGTACCAAACAATATTTTTCAGAAGCAAAAAAAAAAAAAAAACATTCTCCCCATCAAACTCGAATCACATTAGTATCCACATAGATTCCACAAGAAATCATGAAAATTTGGATTCTATGGGGCGGAACCACGCCGGCAAGCAAGGTGGCCACCCAGTCATGAAGCTCCAGCAAATGCAGCCCCTCCCCACCAGGATTTGGGCCTCCGGAGATAACCGAGACCATCCAGCATGCCGTTTCCAAAACCTTATGACTAGTGGCACAGGAAGGAGTGTTTTAGTGGTCCGGGGCACTGGTGGAGCTGCTGAAAAGCCTGGGCATGTGGCAGCGCAGCCCAGCCCATGCCTTGGAGGCCACAGGGTGACCAGGACTGCAGATGAGACTGAGGTACAAGGCTACCAAGCTCTGCTGGGCTGCCCCTGCTGCTCCTAAACTCCATGTCCTCAGCTGTCCGATTTTACATTGCTTGGGCTGATGGTGGCCGAACCCTGCCCCACAACCTGCCTATCTTTTGGCCAGACCCGGGGGTAAGGCCTCTCGATGACTCTCTGCGGGCAGTGGGCCCTACACAGTTGTAATTGCTGCATTGCTGGACTGTGCCCAACTCGTGAGGCCCGCACCACACCGTAGCCATGGAAAATGTGGTGCCTGCTACCAGACACCCTTACAAAGAAGGGAGGCCTGATACCATTACGGGCATGCCACAGAGCGCATATGCCTTGATCTGCTGGACGGGAAGATTCTTGGCTGAGCGGCAACCTGCTGGGGCCTCGGGGAGTTAGTGGCCATGGCAGAGCTGTAGCGCCAGATGGCTAGACCCACTGGACAGATGGCCTACACTGGAAGAACCCTTAATTATCCTTCCCTCCACCCAATACCGAAGTACATCGATTGAGACTGGGGGTGGAATGTGTAGCTGGCATTCTGCAAGGCACAGGGCACATCCACTTGCTGTGGAATGATGGACCTGGCGGTGGGACACTGATGGCAGCCTTTAGATAGCTTACCACATTCTGCTACTGCCCGACGCTACCCTACTTGTGACTGGGGCCTGCGCCCTTCCTGCCTACTGTTGCTTGTGACTGTGATTCAAGGCTGCGGCCTGTGGGCCTCATGTTTGTGCCACAGGCACTCTCTCCCTGCCTCCTGCCCGCCGAATAGAGGGGGCTTAAACTGCATTCCAGGTCCCCTTGTCGGACAGCTGCCCGCCAAGTTCACTACCTTACAGGCTCTAACAGACCCCAAAAAAGCAAACACACAGCTCCGTCCGAACAGCACAGGCTTTTAATAGCAGGGGACTCTACTTGTACTGCCTGTATGCCCGACTGATACCCCTGGGCCCAGCTGCACATCCCCCCTCTACCTGTGGGCGGCTGCCTGGTGGTGAGTAACCGATCTGCCCCACTGGGACAGTGAGACCACCTGACTCCTCCCACACCTGCACACACCTGTGCTGAACAGAACATGGTGAGAGGAGACCCTAAACAGCACACGCTGCCCTTTGGGAAAACCAGAGGCTCTGAACCGATGGAGGCACCTCAGAAAGAAGACTCTGGGACAGCTGGCCGTCATGCGACTGGGCAGATGACGGGGCAGGCGCCATCATGGAGGAGCTCTGTGCTGGCTTTCCGCTTTATTGATGCCCGCTTCAACACACTCATGAGCAGGACTGACCATACGGGAGAGCGCACTGACCGCCACGATACCAGGCTGCTTGGCGCGGAGGAGCAAAGATCCAACTTAGAGGACAGTGCATAGACAGTTCACAAGAGACTGGAAAGAGTTCTGTTCAAAACTGTCCCTATTAAAAAAAAAAAAAGCATTTGCAATGCAATAGGTCTTGCATTTTCTTGAGTTAGAGCTATTGGCATTGTAAACTCAAAACTGGACTTTTCTTGCCACATAAATTGGTCAACAATGTCTCATAATTTCATCTTTTCCTGCCATGTTTTGGTGGTCACTGGTGGCTACTGACATCACTAATCACAGGCCCTTGAGGAGAGACGAGATGACTGCACGTTGTGTAAACGTCTGAACAGAAATTGGCAAATAAGGCTGAAAAAGTATTTTCTTTCTATCTTTCTTTCAGAATGAGAAGTCTTGCAAGTATTCATGCCTCGCATTTCAACGAGCAGAGCAGCCTGAGAAGATTTATGGCCCCAAAAAAGGAGACAAGCAATGCCCTGTGTGCGATGTGAGTGCTGGCAGGTAGGGGCCATGGAGAGAGACTCAAAGAGCGTTGCCGGGCTAAGCAAGTTTCACATCATGGCTTCTATGTTTAGCTACATTCTACCAGAAAGGACATATTGTGGCTTTCATGAGCAGTGAGCTGAACGACTGGGTGTTTCTTTTGTAAAATAAGCTTACTCTAGGAGCCAGAGGAAAACGGAACAGGACTGGAATAAAGCCCAAACATATGTAAGCAACATGGGAGGAAAGGAATGCTGCAATAATATGCAGGCAACTACCAGCCTCAAACACCCACAGTGAAACGGGAGCACCAAAGAAATAACAAAACTAGTCTGTCACATCAACAGGTAACAAAACCAAAGTGGAATAATTCAGTAGTTGGTCACTGCTCTGAAACAGAAAAAGGAGGGAGAAAAAGGCAGAACTGACCACTAGCGAGGAAGAATTTTTAAAAGACACTGCAACCAACAAATGAAATTGCTTTAAGCCATAAAAAGTAAACTAAAAGTGTACACGAGGTCAACGCTTATATCGACCCAATGAGGATTTAGGGGCAAGGTCATACGTAAACAGCCTACGCATTCTAGGTGTAGCAGAGTCCACAGATACTAGTCATATGGGCATTATTTTGTAGAGCACCTGCTTTCGGAACTCTCTGGACTCCAGAACTTTACCTCCACCTTTGCACTGGAACATGTGCAGTCACTTGGTCCGTGTCCTAACCCAGGAGCACCGGCGCACCCTATCATCACACGGCTACTCAACTTTCAGCATAGGGACATGGCACTCAGACTGGCAAGCAGGAAGGGTTCAATACAATACCAAGATGTGACCCTCTCATTTTTCCCCAAATTTTACAATGGCGGTGCAGGAGGCAAGATGCAAATTTGAAGTCACCAACGCTATGCTCTGGAAAATGGGACTGAAATATGGCATGCTATTTCTTGCCCATCTTCAGATTGACCTAAATGGGAAGGCTTGAATGTTCGATAGACCGGCAAATGCAGTAGCCTTTTGTAAACAATATGGTAAAAAGCAGACCCTCTGCAACACACCACAACTGAACGTTCCCCTCCGGATCTGCACATCTTTGCAAGCTCAGACTCAGCTCAGAAATGCACCAGGAAATTACTGATAAGCCAAACGCAGGTCGGGCTTCAAAGACTGCTGGAGGGGGCTAGCAAACTACTCAAAACAAAATGGTCGGATAGTAAACTTAGAAAAGACCAGGGTAATGGAATGTAGTCGTAGGATAAATTAAAAAAAATATAGATGGTTTATGAACAGAGAACAGGTGGAATTAGTTCATTCCTATTGCTACCTGGGATTACGGTTAGATGAACGGGGGTGTTTTACCCAACACAGGGAGGAGTTGAAACAGAAATGTCTAACACTGCACATAGCACTCTCAACACTAAAAAGAACCTTGAACGGCTCTAGTTTCTCGCCAGTATTAAAGGTTATATCAGCCAAATTGGCACCTAGATTAATGTATGGCAGTGTGGCATTGCAAGGGCGCGATGCACAATGTCTAAATAAGAGTATAATAAGAACATATAGACAGCTTTTTCGCCTACCTCCAAACGCATCGCCAGCACAGATACGATTGGAGTTCGGGCTAACAGACCAGACAATAGATAGGAAAGGGGCCTACATGAAATCTTGGTAAAGAATAAAAACTAATAAGAGGAATGACCTGTGTCAGGTTCTGTGACAAGAACTCCAAAGAAATAGTGAGCATCCGGCTGCGCGCTACCTGAACAAGGCAATAAATGATTTAGCGATGCACGAAAGCTGGGAAAGTATCCTATCTTCTATGTTTCAAAAGAGTAGTAAAGAGCAAAACCAAGATGCTATATTTATTGAAGGGTAAAGAAATATTATCGAAAACATCGCATACCTAGGGGGTACTAAATGAGTATAAATGCCTACGACAGCAGCTCTATCTCGAAGTAGGATGGTCCCCTGTTCTAAGGATGGAATTTTTGTATATTCGGGTAGGAAAGTTACCTGGTGATAATAAAGACTATTCAGGGGGAAAGGAGAGCCCTAATGAACTTTGTAGGTTATGTAATAAGGGGAAGAGGAATATGATTCACCTTTTATGTTTGTGCCCAGCCTTAGAGCAAGAGAGAAAAAAACTTGCTAAAAAACGTGGTATAAGGACATGCAGCCAAGCAGCAATAGCATGCCTAAAACCAGGTGACCCAATCCTGAACTCGCATATGGTGAAAATATTTAAGACAGCTGAGAAGAAAATTTTAGGAAAATGAACAGAACGATGAGACAGGAGGGGGACAAACAAAGGCCAAGGTTATGATTTTATACTGTATTTATTTAATAAGTGCAATATTTATGCATTTTTTTAAATATGTTTATAATTTTGGATTTTACGCTGGCAATATATGGCACACCATTGTAATGGTTTTAATTAACTGCGCAATAAAGATTATTCATTCATTCATCCATCCATCTTGACTGATGGTGCTGCCTGCCCCGTGCCAACCACACACTGGTGTACCAATTCCCCCTTAACTGTTTAGGACATTGTACATTACTAAGAGCAATGTGAGCCCCATTTTTTTACCCCCACGAGTACGACTCATCTGCCACTGAGGTTCGTTTGCTGCAGCGTTGCTCATCCCCAAAGGTTTAAACCAACCTGGAGTTTGATGTGGCTCATGTTTGAGATGTTGTTGCACTTATGTTAGGGTTTTGATGCTTGTGCTGGGATTCACTGGGTGGTTCAAGGATCGGGGGGTGTATTCTTCGTCTGATTGTTACCCCGCAGGAGGGACGCGCTCCCAAAAGTCATCACTTCCATACCATGGACTCATGATATACGCACATAGTGGTAGGGGATCAATGGCTGGAGTACCATTTCTTTCATGGAACATTAGAGATTTCAACAACCCGCACAAAGGCAAGTTAGTTGTGCAGTATCTTTTCTAACATGGCACGACAATCGTCTTCCTTCAGGAGACGCATTTACCCCCAGGAGCTTCCCCCAGCCTTTGCATCTTGCGGGGGACCACATAGATATTTCTCAAGCTACACAGCTATTCCAGGGGAGTATGCATACTAATACATAAGAGTCTCCCCTACCACCTCACTTCCATGTTTGACGACAGGGGCAAATGCTTTCTGGTGACTGGCACATTAGTGGGACAGCGAGTGGTACTGATGAATGCCTACACTCCAAATGCAGACACCCCAGAGTTCTTCCATGAGCTTGGGTCCCCTCGTGGACCGTATAGAAAGCAACCATGTAATTATGGGGGGTGACTATCCTAGACCCATCCCTGGGTACCACCGCTACAGTGTCTAGCTGCAAGCCCCATGCCATACAGTGCTTAACGATCTCCGCAGTACACATGTCCATAAAGATGCCTGGTGAAAGCTGCACGGCACTGCTTTAGCATATATGTTTTACTCTGCTCATCACCATACATGGACTAAAACAGATTTGTAGTTTGTTTCAGTGACCCCATAGTTGGGCAGTGTCACACACCTACCACGCACGCTCCTCTACCACTCCACAGTTTGCATGGTCTCGAGGATGTGTGGCCTCAAGCTACCATGGTACTCCATGATGATGTACTCCGATCCAAACTGCACAACTCCATAGAGTCCCCTGTAGACTTGCATGCTGGCCTGGCCCAGATGGAGGCAGAACTGGCTGAAATAGACCTTGCTGACTCACAGAAACACTATGGCCCCCAGCTTTACTGCTGAACTGCGCTGCTTGAAGAATTTTGAGAATTGGCTGAACGCGAAGTTTCTTACCTAGAAAAATATGCCAGGGCACGGCACTATGGGGAGAGAAAAGCCTAGGCCGCACGCTAGCGCAGGCTCTCCAGCCATCCAAGGACTGTAATTACAAACCAGAGCTTCTCGTCCCAGATGGGACATGGATGACAGAACAGTGGTCTCCTGACAAAGCTCCTTCACTACTATACAAATTTTTACACTTTTTGCACATCTGAGATGCCACCAAATTAGTGGACTCTCTCTCAGAAATAGCGATGTGTTGGTCAAAGAGTCTCACAGACAGTTCCTTAGTAAGCCTTTCTTGAGCAAATAGATATTACAGGCAATTGACTCCCTTGGTGGGTCCAAGGCCCCTGGCCTTGATGAACTTACTGGGGTCTTTTATTAAACAAAATAATAATAATAATAATAATAATAACAAACTTATAAGCACCTGCTCGCGCCACATTGGTTGGCAGGTCCTTGGGCTCGGGTATCCTTCCTCCGACACAAAGGGAGGCAATAATCATCCTCATGCGTAAGCCCAACAAAGACCCGGAGAGCTGGGCTTCCTACCATGGGTTGTCAATTAAATTTTAACAACAAAATACCCACCAATGTCCTGGCTAATTAACGGTCTGATGCTGGAACAAATAATTTCCCCCTGCAATCCGGCTTAGCCCCTCATCACTCTACCTCACTAAATTTAAGGGAAGTGTTCTCTGTGATGAACAGAGTCTCCCAAACCATCCCTGCTGCAGTGGCCCTGCTGGACGCAGAGAGGGTGTTAAACTCCCTAGAGTGGCACTTTCTGTGTGCAACCTGCTTAAGCCGAGTGCCGTGAGGTTTCCTCGCACTGATAATGTTATTGTGCGCACATTCTGTGGCCTGCATCCAGGACAATGGATTGGTCACCTCCTATTTCCTATTTATTGTTGGACCAGACAGTGCTGCCTCCTGTCTCCGCTGCTGTACATTGTTGCTATGGACTCCTTGGCCCGGCCCCTACAAGAAAAGCGGCTCCATTAGGGCATACACTTCAAACTAGGCCTTTTGCTGCTTTCCTTATATGCAGATGACATACTGCTATTTGACCGCCACCCTTTTGGGAACTTGCCCCAGCTTATTCAGGAAATTCTGTGATTTGGGGATTTTTTGGTCTAGTGATCAACTGGAAAAATTCTGAGCTGTTCCCACTTACAGATGCAACTCCCAATGTCTCCTGTGAGTACCCGCTGAGGTGGTGCAACAATTCAGTTAGCTATTTGGGTATCATACTGCACCACGAGAAAGAACAAGTTTTATGTTTAAACTATGGCCCCAACGTTGATAGGCTAACTTAGGGTTCGGCAAAGTCGGTCCTGGAGAGCCGGGTCCATGCCAGATTTTTAGCATATCCACATTTAGAAAAAGGATGTTTCAGAAATCTACATTTTTCTAAATGTGGATATGCTAAAAATCTGGCATGGACCCGGCTCTCCAGGACCGACTTTGCAGAACCCTGATCTAACTACCCAGATTGAATGGCGGATCCCTCTTCCTCCTTCCATGGCTGGCCACATAGCAAACGTCAAGATGTTCCTCAACATTCCCATCCCCCTTACGAATGTATTGTTTGCTACCCTGTAGAGCCTGCTGCTGAGGCTTATTTGGGTGGGGTGCAAGCCCAGGATTGGCTGGTCGACCCAATACTTCTCCCCTACAACCGGGATGGCTTAGGCGTTCCTGACCTTCAACAATATTATCTGGTCGCACAGTGTCAGTATGCACCCCACTGGTACCACCCAGACGTGCGCCTCCTCTATGCTAAACAATAGTGGGATCATCCAGACCCTCTACCCTTATGCTCTCCAAGCTGAAAAGCCTACAGCTGGATCATACTCCTATTCAAACGCCCTCTTCCACCAGAGCTAAGCATGGAGGAAGCTCCTACAGTGGCTTGGGGAGGGAGGTGGCCTGCTGTACTCCCCAGCCTTGCCAGTGGTAGATAACCAATGGCTTGCAATCACACAGGAGAAACTGGTCCAGTGCACTTTGGCCCGGTATGACAAACACATTTGGAGATCTGTTCCCTGATGGACACACCCTCTCACATGCTGATGCTAGGTTTTTCAATGCTCCCTGCATGGACCTCTTTGCCTTCTGGTGTATGCCCAGCACACTCAGATTCTCACCTACCCACTCGCCCCTGAGGAGTTTGTACCGCTAGAGTTAGCTATCACTGACAGTGAGGGGACTAACTTAGTCTCCAAACTCTACCATGCCAGCATTGGTTTACTGCCTCGGAGGGACAGGAAGCTCCGGGAGACCTGGGAGCGGGAGCTGGGACTGACTGATGCGATTTGGCATTACTGCTGCAGCCAAACCCAGCTCATCTGTGCAAAGCATAGACATAAATGTATACATTATAAATATCTTCGTAGAGCCTATACCACTCCAAATGCACTGGCGTGAAATGACCCTTCGAGACCTGCCACATGCTCCATATGTCATGCTGACTTTGCGCATTTAAAATGGACATGCAGCTGAGTAGGATCATTACGGCGGGACATTTTCTCCTGGCTCTCCTTTATGATAAGGTCCCACACTAGCTCTAGACCCACTCCAGGCTCTGTTCAGTTATGTCAAAGACGTTTCTAAAGGAGTATGCAGATTTACGGCTATTGCTTGATTATTAGCAAAATTGGAAATTATACTGCTCTGGGGCAGCAGGCGCCCCCCCAAACAGTAGATGCCTTGCTGCGAAGTAGGACTTACTGTAACACCATCAGTGAGACTTAAGCTATGTTCCATCCCCCCACTTCTCGCCCTAAAGATATATGGCAGCCCCTTTGAACATACTAGTGGATGCTGAGGCCCGCCGCCCCAGACTAACCTCTTCCCATATAATTAACTACTACGTGCTGCTGAATGGGTCAGTAATGTCCATCCAGGTTAAGATGTCCGCTTCCATACATGCTATGGTCACTGTTACCCCCTACTCTACTTCCTTATATTTCCCCCTTTCATCTAGTGTGATTACTGGGTATATATTGCATGTTTTGGTCCTTTGTCTCTTTTGATGGCTTGACTGTACTGCTAATAAATAGATTACGGTCACCCTCACTGCAGGGGTTTTTGTATGCTCCTTGTGATTTATTCTAAATGATATATAAATGTTAAGAAAAAACGTGCGTGGTACAATAAAGGAGTGACTCTTACAGATCAGAAATAAACCCAAAGAATCTAGGCTTGTTTGTGTATCCACATTCAGCACTCTCTCCAAAAAAAAAAAAAAAATAATAATCAAAAGGATTATCTGTAAACCTTGGAATTTACTCAATGCAGACTCCTTCTTGCATCTAAGCCCATGTTTGCCTTCAAAAGAAGCTCTAAAAGATTGATTAGTCAAAGCATATACAGAACCTCCTAAACTATCTCTTCAACAAAAGTTCAACTTATCCCCTATTGTTGCTCATTTCAGACGTGGAAATTGCATAGCTTGTAGTACCACCAACATGTAGAAAATACTTTTATCATCAATGGTGTTAATTTCACCATTAAGCATTTTTCTAATTACAACATGTTTAATGTGATTTACAGTATCGAGTGACCTACTATACATTGGCAAAACAAAACAACCTGTACGCAAATGTATTTCAAGGCATCAATCATGTATCAAATGCGAAACAGAACATGTGCCCTCGGTTGAAAACTCTTTGAAATCCAATAATTCTGAAAAGGATATCAAATGGGGGGTTATATATGTCAAACTCACTATCAGATCTCACAATGTTGATCACCTACTCTCTAGCCATGAAAACAAATGGATTCGGACACTAGACACTTTCAACAGCGGTCAACCTCTGAATGGAATGGCAATCATTGGCAACAATGTAACAACAACATCTATCATTGAGTCTGAGACTATGTGTGCATATATATATATATATATATATATATATATGTATGTATGTCTGTAATCCCACATACCGCACAACTCCTTTCACAGTATCTGTTTAGACAGCATTTGCCATGGTTTTCATTTATCAATCACCAGACTGCATACCATATACACTGAACTCCAGTGCACTCTCCCTTGCTTAGTTTATTATACATTCTACAACTCTGTTACATAATTCAGCCTTTAGATGTATACATTGATTACATCTGTATAATTTGCTTGACTATTACTGTCCTTGTTTGTAGTCTAATTTTTCATTTATCATATATTTACATTATATTATGATTATATTGCAATTGTTTACTTTAATCTATACTCTATTATGGTTGGCTCAAAACATTGTTCAATTTTGTTTCAAAATTAACTTACTGATGTTGATGTATGACGTTGTGGTATATGTATAATCTGTCGTACTGTTAAATGTTCTCTAATTAAAAAAGTAATGTCTTGCTTGCCTGCTTCTATTCTTTATTTTTACATTATGCCACCAATATATGTACCATATTGCCTCCATGTAATTAATGAATGGATTCATTCCTTATTTTCTCTAGGTTATCTGACTGCTTACAAATCACTGTTGAATTTGTTTTCACCATGACCTCCAAGTTCAGTGGCTTAGCCTTTCTAATCATTACTCTCATGCACAGCAAGCCCCACTGCCACTGGTCACAATTTTGAAGTCAGAAGTATCCTCTTCTAATATGTTGGCTGACTTCTGCAGTCTAGCCCTTTTCACTAGTTTTTTTGAGTAAGCGGTCTCATTGATTAGCGGAGTACACGCTCGCTCACCTGACTGTGTCCTACCTTGAAACAGCAGTGCTATTATTTTATTCATTATGGCAAATTCTCACTTTTGCTTACCTTTAGAAACACAGCGACTTCTGCGTTCGACCCGTTTGCCTTAATAGACCTCCTTACACAGTTTTCCAAAAAAACTAACTCTTCAAGACAACTCCTCACATTCTAATTTGGAGAAACATCTGACTCAAACCAGGGCACCCAGTGTTGCTTCCACCCCATCTACCAACACTGGGACTAATATCCTACCAACTAAAGAAAACGGCTGGGAAAATGGAGAGTTAAGATGCCAAATCTCAAAACCCTGCCCTTGTGTGATAGCAATCTCCTTAGAAGCCCTATTTTGCCTTTAATTGTAGTGGCTTACTATGTACGCTCATAAAAACGGGCTAGGTCATAGTTCTGTCCCAAAATCGCTAGCACCTTCATTTTTTACTATATTACATTTGATACATATGAAAAATGATCTAGGTTTTTTTTTAAAGATATAGCTCTGATAGGACATTGAGTTTACGGTTTAATACTGTAAAGTGAAAGTCAGAGTCAAGGAACGTAGATTTTTCTAATCAAAAATTCAATTTATCACATGGAAACCCTGCAGAGTGAATGGATTATCCAAGGTCACAACTTCACTAAAAGGATAGAAGAAATAAGTCTGCCAAGGGGAGGGTCAAGAGCTGGTCTCTTCAGAATGTTGGAATTGGACAAGAACAAGTAATAAAATATATTTCCAATGCGTTTTCATGCCATAAATGCATAAATATATATACGGTGGTCTCTCTACTGCAGAGTATGCATTTTGGAAGCTGCTACAGAGCATGCCCATATTTAGTTCCTAAACAAACTATAAAAAGAATATTTAGAATGGGAAAGTCAGTCAACGGGCCATTTTTTTCAAGTGGCACAGGGGAAGTCATTTCTTCAGAATGTAAAATATTTTGGAGACAAAAAGGGCCCAAAAAGTGAAGCTGCATATTTCCATTAAATCTGCACACTACCTGCTTGAAGACACGAATGTTAGAGGAAAGAGAGAAACGCCTGGATATTTTAGGTTGTTTTCATGCATGTGTCCTGGGATTTTTGTGAATCCTAAAAGATTGTCACCCTTGGAAAAACATTGTTACACCTAAGACTAGTAAATGAAGCTTTATGGTCGAGCCTACCAGAAAGAATCTGGTTGTAAAAGACGTACTATGGCCCCACAGCCTCATAACTAGTTAGCTTTATTGCGACTCGCTTGCTTCTTATTCAATGGCCTTCCTTATACATTCTGTGGTGGTCTCTTTACTTGAGCTTAACCTCTTTACCATGTCTCAAACTGGCTGGCTTGAATTCTTCCACAGCTCACTTTGAGGAAACTATTTTTTTCGTTTTGCTTAAGCACCCAGCGAGTGTAATTTTTCAGTCCCAGCCCCCAAAATCAGTGCTGCTGTCTCCCTTGTGCTTTTCGACAAACCTAGCTCACTGGAGTGCTTCCTCCCCCAGCCCCAGAGTTTCTCTTCCTTTCGAGCTACTTGTCCACTCCCCTTTGCTCCACCCCCGACTCTTCTGGTGAGGGGAGGAGTACATTTTATTTCGTTATGGAGGACCTGGCATCAAATTGCTGCCTGCCCTGAAATAAAGCACTTTTTCACTACTACTTTTTAACTGCTCCATCTCGGATTGGTAAATAAGAAAATAATGGTGCTCACTTCATTTTTCACATGCATAATGACAGATGGATCATCATGCCTTTTTTTTTTTTTTTTTGCTTTGATATTGATATTGGCAATGCTGTATACAGCGTTGCCAAGGCTAACTTGTGCCAAAGGCAAGACCTATTGGCTATGCTTGTTTTAATTGGGCTTTAATTTGTCTTAATTGTGCTTGCAGAGCTTACTAAATATAGACAAAATAACCAAACATACCACATGTTTTGATTTGGCAGTGTTCTTAGTGCAAGCTACAAAGTAGGTCAAGTGTTTGAGGGCAGTGCTGAAAGATACAATTTCTGTCTTTCAGGGTTACCATGAAAACATTGTTACTATTCGGTACCCTTTTCAGTGTAAAGTGAAACACTATACGACTGTGTTCAGCACAGAAAGGGCTGCATTGCATCGGTTTGCCAATTTGACTGAGCAAAGCCTATTTACTAACCAGATACTTGGCAGTGTTCAATACTGTCCATCATCCTACCCAGCTAGATGGTCTTCCATCACTGTGAGCCATTCAGCACGAGCCGGGCTACAGAACTCTTTGCCTCAAAGTAATTAATGGAAAACACTAAAATTTAGGGAGTTATCCATCTGAAGGCTAAACCTGCTGTAACAGGATCTTAAAAAGGTCCTGTACTCTACGCTACACACTTTAAGCAAGTGCACCAGCAGCTCTCATCACTCGCTTGGGTATCAGGTGTTCTGCTTCATCAATCTCTGGCTGACGCTCAATTTTACGGATAATCAATCGCCACACAATAACCAAATATCTATTTAACATTGGCAAGAGATGGCCCATCTTTCTTAATATACAATAGGTCGAAAGCAAAACGAAAAAACAGCCCAGCCCAAAAATGTGTCATCACCTTCAATTGTGCCTCCACTACTGAATAAAAACATTTGCCAGCCATAAAAGGAAGTGTTTCAAAGGTAAAGCACTCCTTTTTCATAAGCAACACCACTGAAGAGTAATCAGAAAACTCCGGGAAACTCAGCTACTTAGAAAACCCACATGCAAATAACAACGACAGATACAATCATTTTATCTCTTGATTAGTAAACCTACCTTTATCTAAACGTACAAAAAAACAAAATCCATTCACTTGCCCAAAGAATACGAAATGGATGACTGTCTAATAACAGAATCAAAACTACGCATGACACCGTTCGTAAGAGGCTTTGAGTTGTTACTAATTGCACGTCAATAAAAGGTTGTTTTATCCTTCACAAATGGGTCCATGGTCAATATTCCAACTACCTCAGCATGAAAAACATGCTCTATCAACCTCCCACAACCTTAGGATATCCACTCTACGTATGTTGAAAGTGCCACAAGCTGACAAATAACAAAATGGCAGGAAAATGTTTTTGGTGTGTGTCACACTTAGTGCACAGTATGTGCTATATAATAGGTTATAGTTTGAACCGTCCGTGCACTGAAAGCTATTCAATTTTATGAAAAGCTGCTCCAAATGAGGTGACTTTGCCAGAAGGGAAGGTTGGTTCTATGACAGCAGTGAAACAACTAATAAACGGTTTGCAGCAGACAGTATTAAATGGGAAAAATAAAATATTGCAATAACAAATCATTCAATATTTTAAACACAATATGAAACAGGATTATTAAAAACATCAATAAAAACAACTGTTAGATTATACCAAAAATGTAACTAGACCTATTACTGAATCTAGACAACACAATAGCAATGAATTGCGCATAAGCATTTACCAATATCTCAATTAAAAGTTTTCATGAGTTCTTTAATACACCCAGCAGAGTCAAAACCCATTTTCATTAAAATAATTGTTTTCTTTTTTTTTTACTCTTCTATCACAAAAGTCATGAAGGTTTCTTAGACCCATAGCATTCCTCAAATAAAGCCTCACAAATTAGTTTGATAGATACATGACCTGTACAGCTGAAAATGGGGTAGAAGAAATGAACATGTTACTTACCTTCGTAATGAATTATCTGGTAGACACATATTCTAGTTTCAGATTCCTTACCTTAGAATTTCCCCCAGGCGTCAGTCTGGATCTGGAGATTTTTCTTCAAGCAGTCAACTCCGCATCAGTCATTGACGTCATGGACGCCAGATATGACATTGTAGGTCGTATATAGGCACCACCCAGACATGCTGACGTCAGTTCTTCTCTTTCCGCACCAGCCTATGCGTGGGTCCGAAGAGAGCTACCCCTACAGTCATTTTTTGACTAATCTTTTGAATTCTGACGAAGTTTTTGGACTTCTTGGTGCGTTGAGGACGTAGTCACAGAAGACCTGCTTCAAGCCCTGCAACTCCTGTTACCGAAAGATGTCTGTGATGGATATCCGCACCTCGTGTGTCTGTGGTGTTTGGAGCACGACCCAAAGTCATGCTCCGAGTGCCGGGCCATGAACCAGAAAGGCTTTGAGGGACGAGAAGTCAATCAACAGAGAATGAGAAGTCAGTTGGGTACTTCCTACAGAGGCTAGTACTTCGGCGGTATGTATAACAGAGAACAATTTCCTTAAGTTGGATTGACCACAAACAGTAAAAATTAAATATATAATGGCCCAAACTTACTAGGTTTGTTGCTCTAGTCTCATTGCTTCTAAAATTGCCAATCAAGTGCACTTCAGGCACTTTTCATTTTTTCCCCCTCTAAAGACTAAATTGCAATTCGACTGTCCAAAGCAAGCAATCAGCAGGGTTGAAAAACTTAGGGGGCAAGAAAAGGGACAATATGCAGTATTATTTTGTCATTTGCACAACCATTCATAATGTCTGGGCAAGTTTGCACCTGTTTAGCACCAGTTGAACACCTAAACAGAGCAATAAGGAGCTGAAGGTGATGCCTTAACCTTTGCAAAGGATCTGCTTCTGCAAGGAACTTCGTAACTTTTTACCCATCTGAGCTAGAACTAGAAACAACATTCATGGCGAAATCTGAAAATTGTGGAGTAGATGCTGGAATATGTGGCAAATACATGATTATGTGGAAAACGCCGTGGCTGCGGATTCACATAATTACAACAGCCCTGGTCATATAGAGTTAATGGTTCTTTCTTATCCTGATATTGCCTTTAGTAGGGAAATGAGCTAGAATTGCATTGTTTAAGTATTATATAATGCTTACTACCCCTAATGAGGCACTGAAGCACGGTACACCATGGCAGTCCAATGTCAGTGATTAAGCCACGCATAAAGGTTACAGCTTGTCATGCGTTTTGTTTTCCATGCAACAAATTTTGCAGTATGCATCTTTTGCAAATTTATTTTGCAATACCTTACTTGTGTAGGCTAAAGTTGTGGGTTTTGCGTTAAATGGGATGTTGCATGCTATTAGGAGTTTGATGATGTAATGTATCGCCATTTATAGAGTGCTTTCTACCCCTGGCAAGGTCTTATGTGCTTTACAGATGGTTTGCATGCTCCATGGGGGAGATACTTACAATATTAGAGACATCAGTCATGCAACCTGAATAAACTCTGCCCTGTTATTTATCAAGCAGTTCTCTACCATACCATAAGTCCTGTAGAAAAGTAAAAGCAATGTCCTTCACAAATTTAGGAGAGTTGTATGCAGAGGTCTGGTGATTATGCAAGTTGTCATGCAAGTGCATAGTTATCATCTAGCAATAGTGGTATCAATGAAATACTATACGCTGTCGTCCAAGAAGTGACCAGAAGTACTAACCCACAAGTAACAAAACCCTAACCCCGGGAGAAAGTGCTAAGCCACCAAGAACAATATAGTCAAACAAGAGGAACAAAATCTTAGCTCCTAGAAGCAGTGCCAAGACACTGAAAATTACCACTGGCGTGACAGAAACCGAGCCCCTGGACAGTGCTAAACAAGAGACACAGATCTAATCGCCTGAGACAGACACACCCCAGAAGGTGATCTGTTGTTTAATCCAAGAATTAATAAATTATTAGAAAGGTACAGTCAGTTAGGATGATTTCTAATACAGTAGTGTCTGTAGTAGAAATGTGTTAGCTTATGTAAAGTGACAGTGGGGGAAGAAGAAATCAAGGATAGTAGTAATGGAAAAATTGTAGTTTAGGCTACAGGATAATGCCTATCTCGTAAATGACATTCACTCATGTATTATCAAGAAGTAGCAATGACAGGCATATTTCAGTATTTGCTTGCTAGGATCTACCCAGGTGAGAAAGAGGAGCTACCTGTGACATACATTTGTTACAGAGAGGATAAATGTCCATGAGCAACAGAGGAGCAGCACATGCTGTCCACTGGTTACAGGGAGCCAGGTAAACGCACACTGGGTTGACTCAAGCAAGCCCGGAGTGAGAACCAAGAGCTCCCATAGCAAAAGTATCCCAACCTGCCGGCCCCTTCCGCACCTCTAGCTCTCTTTCCATCCATGCATCCTTCAATTCAGTCTCTACCTACCTCTCTTTTCTGACCTCTCTAGGGTCTCTCTCTATTATCAGTATTTAATCTGTCAGTCTTTCTCTCTCTCTCTCTCTAAGACCCCTTAGTGCTTGCTACAAATAACCTCTGGGAGCTGACAAAGTGACAGCGGGGCCCACAGCAGCACTGGGCTTTCAAATACCAGCCTCCAATGGCTCACGCCCAGAAGAAATGCCAAATGGGATAAATGGGCAATCCAGCTCTAAGCCCAACAGCTACACAGGAGACACATGTGGCATGCATTAGTTCCAGGGAGCCAGATAAATGCCCATCAGGTCCACCCAGAAGTGAGAGAGGAGATGTATGTGGCTGGTACTGGTTTACAGGCAGCCACCATTAATGACAGATACGGTCTGCAGGAAAGACACTGAAGGAGCACATTGTGTGCACTGGAGACAAGCTGCCAGATAAATGTCTATTGGGTCTACCCAGGAGCTTCAGAGGAGCAGCACATGCATTGTACTGTTTAAAGGCAGCCATATAGATGCTCATTTGGTACACTGAAAAGTGAAAGATGAACTATTCGTCTACGAACAGAAATTACTGGACCGCGCCCAGCGCCCGTCCCCCTGGTCCACGCTCCTCCGCCCCCTCCAAGCGCCACTACTCCCCCACAGAGCTCCTTGCTCACAACAACGACCGGCACCCCGCCTGCGCCCCAAACACACACACGTACCTTTGACATGCCACTTCTCCTGCACTCACACCAACAAGCACCACCAAAACCCCCCCAATCACCTCCTAAACAGCCGCTCTGTCCACAAGCACGCCATCGAGCTTTGGGACCTGCTCACCACAAACTCTCCCGACATCGCCTTCCTCACTGAAACATGGATGAACTCCTCATCAGAATCCGACATCGCCGTAGCCATCCCAGAAGGTTACAAAATCACCCGTAGACCAGGAGGAGGTATCGCCATAATACATAGAAACTCCATCGAGATTTCCACCAACGACACCCTAGACAATGCAGAACACCTACACTTTCAGGTACATATCAACGCCAACACAACCCTAAGAGGAACCCTCATCTACAGACCACCAGGACCCCACGCCCCATTCTGTGACACCATCGCCAACACTATCAGCTCCCACGCCCTCACCTCCACAGACTACATACTCCTTGGTGACAACTTTCACCTGGAAAGCACCGACGACTGCAACTCCACGGCCATGCTGGACAACCTCGCAAACCTCGGCCTCAAGCAACTAGTCACCTTACCCACCCACTCAGCCGGACACACGCTAGACGCCATCTTCACCTCCAGCAGCCACATCACCTTCACTTATGCCAACAAACTCCACTGGGCTGACCACCACTGCGTCCACTTCTCCTTCCTGAAACCCACCACCAACAACATCATCCTACCTACTACCGCAAGTGGAACAAGCTCTCCAAAGAACACCTGATCTCCAACCTCGCACAAGCTCCATCTCCCAGCACCAACGACCACAACACCACTGCCCTCAACCTCACACAATGGCTAGAAACTTGGCAGACTCCCTCGCCCCTTTCAAAACAAACACCCGCACCATCAAGACCGCCCACTGGTTCACCACAGAACTTCAGTCTTCCAAACGAGAATGCCAATAAATTTAGAAAGCCTGGCGCCAAGAACCCTCAATGAGCAACTTCTCCACCCTCAAAACAGCCATGCGCAAACACCACCAACTCATCCGGACCACAAAGAATCAGCAAAACCATGAGCTCCATCCACTCAGGCTCCCCAACAGACCCTTTCCCCCACCACATCTTCAACAAGGCCAGCCAAATCATCGCTCCCCAGCTCAGGGCCGTCATCAACAGTTCCTTCGACACCGCAACCTTCCCAGATATTTGGAAACACGCCGAAGTCAACACTCTTCTCAAAAAACCCAAAGCAGACCCTGAAGACCTCACAAACTACCAACCCATCTCTCTTCTCCCCTTCCCCGCAAAGGTCATGGAGAAGATAGTAAACGTACAACTGTCTCGCTTCCTAGAAGACAACAACATACTCAACGTCTTCCAGTCTGGATTCCGCAAAAACCACAGCACCGAGAACGCCCTTCATCGCCTGTACAGACGACATCAGGACCAGCTTGGACAAGGGCGAAACCGTCACCCTCATCCTCCTAGACCTCCCCGCAACTTTTGACACTGTATGCCACCAAACCCTCCGCACACGCCTTTTCGACGCCAGAATTCACCACAAAGCCCTGGACTGGCTCACCTCCTTCCTCTCCGAAAGAACCCAAAGAGTTTGCCTCCCTCCATTCCGGTCTACAGCCACCAAGACCATCTGTGGGGTCCCCCAAGGATCCTCCATCCGCCCCACTCTTTTCAACATCTACATGGCTCCTCTCGCCAACATCCTCCGCCCCCACGGCCTCACCATCATTTCATACGCTGACGACACCCAGCTCATCATCTCCCTCACTAGGAACCCAGCTACCACCAAGAATAACCTACACGCCGGACTCCTCGACATCGCCAACTGGATAATAGCAAGCCACCTCAAATTGAACTCAGAAAAAACAGAGATCATCATCTTCAGTCCCAACAAGACAGCTTGAAACGACTCTTGGAGGCCCACCACCCTTGGACCACACCCCAACACCCACGCACGCAATCTTGGCATCATACTGGACTCATCTCTCTCCATGACTCAGCAAACCAACGCCATATCATCCTCCTGCTTCAACACCCTTTGCATGCTACACAAGACTTTCAAATGGATTCCTTTAGAAACAAGAAGAACAGTCACCCATGCCCTCATAAGCAGCAGGCTGGACTACGGCAACGCCCTCTACGCAGGGACCACAGCCAAGCTTCAGATAAAACTCCAGCGTATCCAAAAAGCAGCCGCACGTCTCATCCTCAACCTCCCTCGCCACGAGTACATCTCCACCCACCTCAGATCCCTACACTGGCTGCCCATCAACAAAAGCTTCATTTTCAAAATCCTTGTCCACACTCACAAAGCCCTCCACGACACTGGACCGGCCTACCTCAAGGAACAAATCAACTTTCACAAACCAACTCGACAGCTCTGCTCCGCCAACCTCGCCCTCGCTACAGTCCCCCGCATCCAACGCACCACCTCCGGCGGCAGATCCTTCTCCCACCTCGCCACCAAAACCTGGAACTCCCTCCCCACCAACCTACGCATAACCCAGGACCTCCTAACCTTCAGAAATCACCTCAAAACATGGCTTTTCGAGCAATAACCCCTCCCCCCAAGCGCCTTGAGACCCTACTGGGTGAGTAGTGCGCTTAAGAAATGTATTTGATTGACTGTTTAAAGTGTTGTACGTTATCAGACTCTCTCTTGGTGGTATATTGGGAGTTTGTTTTAGGGATTGAAGGTGGTAAATTGTCCACTTTTGCTAGGAGTGGAGTGGCATGTGGCTTGCCAAAAGGAGGGGTTATGGCCCCAAGAACCTTCAAGGTTCTAACATGCCCACATAGTGGCCTATCAGAAAATCGAACGATGTCTTACATAAAAAAACCTGGGCAGCAGGACGTCTTGATAAATGGGGACAAAATGAAGCAGCACTTAGATTGATCAGGTAAGCCAATCACAAGACAAACCAGTGGCAATTTCAGGAAACTGCTTGTTCAGGCCAGGAACATTTCTCCACAAAGATATGCAAGGAAAAACAGTTAATGTAGTTGAAGACGCAGGTTCAGAGGATAATACATCTAAGCTATTTTTTTTGGCAGGAGCAAAGCACTTTTAAAACGCATATTTGTCAACAATTACACCTCAAAAATGATTTTCAACTTTTACACAACCTGTAACAATTACACAAACTAATTTGAGCAATTTTTCTAAAGCAAAAGCCAACAATATTACTGTGAAAAAAAGGCTTTAGCAATCAAAGGAAAAGAGTGAAAGTGTTTTTTGAAGTGGACCAAGCAAAAACATGCATATTTACTCAGTCAGAAGTGGAGAAGGAAAAATCTCAGATTTGAAAGGAAAAGGTAGGAAACCCACCAAACAGTATATCAAGCAAAACACAATACAGAAGGCTATAGATGTCATCCTGTTCTAACGCTGATCCTCCTGAAAACTGCGGGAAAAAAGTTATCATAAGAGATTCGTATTTGTTCACTACTTCTGGCTGATATTCCCCCATCAATCAAAAAGGTTTGCCTTGCTTTCTACTTAAAAATAGTTGTTTCTCTCCATTTATGATTAACGTATTATCCTTGTAATACACATGCAACAGGATCATGTGCCAATAGGCATTAAGCCTAAACAAATATTGACAAAGCCAATAGGTTTCCCCTTCGAAACCTCTTTGCTTCGGCAGTGTTTGTGGAGGTCCTTTACAGCATCAGTAAGAACAAAAAAGACCAATGACGCAGTTGGATCATTCTGTAGGTTTGCATCACCACAACTGCACTCCACCAATATATATATTTCATTTGTTTGTAGGCTCTGGCAGCTGCCATATCCTGCTTGGTGCTCCGCTGCAACAAAAGCGCTTTTGCACATACAGAAAAAACTTAAGTGTGCATAAGCACTTTTGTTGAAACGGAGCACCGAGCAGCAAATTGGCAGCTGCTAGAGCCTACAATTTTTTTTTTTTTTATAATGCCCGCAAGGTGTGAAGGAGCAACGGGGGCAGGGGGTAAAGGAGTAGGTAGGGAAAATAACAGGAAGGAGGAGTGGGGTAAAATAAAAAATAAACACAGGTAAGGAGAGAAGTAGATAAGCAGCACGAGAGAGAGAGAGAGCGCGCAATGCAGTTGTTTGGCAGAAGGGTGTACACAAAGGAGAGCTAGAAACAGAATCTTAACAGAG
The DNA here is from genome assembly GCF_031143425.1 of Pleurodeles waltl. Taxonomy (NCBI): domain Eukaryota; kingdom Metazoa; phylum Chordata; class Amphibia; order Caudata; family Salamandridae; genus Pleurodeles; species Pleurodeles waltl. The sequence goes on along the minus strand of NC_090447.1, from coordinate 1,404,154,561 downwards.
TGCTTAAAGAAAACAAAAAAGCGCTTCCCTAAAAGTGCACAGTGGAAGGATACAAGTCAACCAATCCAGGGGTTGGTAAAGATACCAGGTACCAGAGGATGGACAGCAAAATAAGAGGCAAGAAAGCCACAGTTTGGGAAACAATAAAACAAGACAACCAACGGAAGCAATAGCAGGGTCTAAGCCCTTTGTAAGTTCTTATTATAGACCACAAAAGGTATTTTGCAATCACAGCTTGCATTGTCTGAAAGGTAAGAGCTAAAAATGCAAGGTCGTCAGAATATAACAAGCAATCTCTATTACAATATTCAATGGAGAGTGATTCACTGAGCACGATATTGATCAAGGATACTCGGTATAAAAGATATTTGGATTTTGTATCCAGACAGACCTATTGTTGGAAGAAACATCAAATGAGTGCACACTGGAGGGGAGGGGGGTGGGGGGTTAGGTGACGGCCAGAAGACATTATCGCGCAAGTGTTTGAAAAGTCCATGAATCAATCAACTAGTGCTTGAAAATGACAACTGTCCCTGTGAGCTCTCCTTCCTCATTGTCTTTCCTCCGAGTGCTTATTTCGTAACACCTCTTTTTTAATTCGCTGCGTTTCCATTACGGCGAGAGCATTTGTAGCGCGATTATGAAATCGATTCTACTAAAATAGCAGCATTCAAATATGCATTCCTCTGCACAACGTTTCCGCAAAAGATAAACTTTAGTTTACCATCAAATTCTCATTCGGATCAACGGTTGCTTTGGAGAGATCTGTACTTTGTACTAGGGGCTTAGGTGGAAGTACAGAGTTAACAATTCCTAATTACTTTTTTGCATGAAATGAAACATACAAGCATGAACTTTGATAACCACCATGGAAGACATACTTAATGTTATAATTAGGTGGCTTGGCATACAGGGTTGAAAAGACTGATGGGCTTTTAGGAATCTACTTTTCCTTAGCTACAAGACAAACAAAAAACAGCTGATCCCTTTGGGCACCATTCACATACACTTATGCACAAACAAAGTACGTAAAACATAATAATATGTTCAAAATGCTAGAGTCTGATTCAGGGATTCACGAGTAGTGGAATTATGCAAACTCTAATTGCATCTACTAGTGTTAAAGGTCTGCTAGTTGCCTGATTTCTGCACCCGTTTGTTTAGGGTTAGTAGCAGTGCTTTAAATGGGCCGGTACTGAGTACCGGCACATCTCAAGAAAAACGGAGAGTACCAGCACTTCTCAGAAACAAGCAGGTACTCTGGCACACAGTACCTGCACTTTCATTTTTCCATTTCAAGCACTAGTTAGTAGCAGAAACACTGAAGTTGTTTTGGGGGGGTGCCAATGGAATCCCCGTAAAATCTCACAGAGTTGTAACTATACGAGGTGTCTCCGGATGGAAGGAATTGCCTTATAGTGAAAGGTTCAAGGGGAGTCTGCACTTAGTTATAATAAAAAGGCTGTTTCCAAATATTTAATGTGTAGGAGGTGTGTTTGTTGAGCTCTCAGAAAATGATTAGAGTGGTCCACAGAAACGTTCCCTGGACCATGGCACATTAACGAATGCAGAGGTCCGATGCGAATGTGGCCTGAGGGACTATAATAAACATTAACTTGTTTATGTACAGCACTTCGTACAACAGTATGTACTGTTGTGAAGTGCAGTAAGTAACAGATATTACTATTATAAAATGTACAAGTACTTCATTTACCGACCCGAGATAGACTGTGTCCCAGTTGCTTGTTATGCAATCAAAAGGAAACGAAGAGCCAGAAAAAACAAATTCACTTCGAGACTCAAAAAGTGGGCTGCTGAAGACAAATTCAACTACAAATAAGAAAAGAAAGCAAGACAGCCGGGAACTGATGTTCATTCAAGCATATGAACAGACATTTTTCCATCCTTCTAAGTCAGTAACCTGACCACAAAATACATAAAACAGAGTTTGAATAAGGCCGCATTAAATTGTCCAGTACTCTGGGTCGGAACGCACAACGTTGACAACTAGCTCCAAGGAGGTTTAGCAGTGAACAGACGTGTGTACACACGGTAGGAGTATTTGAGTATTAAATACAAAGACACTGTTCTTTAGCCAATAGCCCCGGGTGCATATTGTACGCATGCATTCGTAGCAATTATAGAACTGCACAATCAAAAGGGTTGCACAACCTGGGGTCACCTTCGTTTACTATTTTGCCTCTTAACAACTTTAGCATGTAAAAAATCATTTTTTGTTGCTCTGTTACAACTGTTGTGTTTACCAATTGAGTACATCAGAGAACTCATGTATGCTCAAGAGTGGCTGATACTAAGGAGCAACAAAGTATATATTGTTGTCAGGTACACACAAATGATTAGAGTTTCCTAAACAGAAACTAGTTGATTAAGTCATTATTCAATACAATGGTAAGGAGCACGGTGCGATCAGTCTAACTATTTGGAAATAAAAGCAATGTGCTGCACCCGGGCCACAACCAATCTGGCTCTCCCCGGTAAATATGTGTTAAAATATGGCCGATGAGGAAGGATAAAGGGATTTAAACTGAAATACGATGTTTAAACACTAAGACAGTGATAGCAATGTTTATTCTTTGAAGGCCGTTGCTTTGGGGGTTTTGTGTGTGTGTGTTTTTGTTATTATTCTAGGACACGAACGCTACATTGCTAAGACTAGTACACAGATTCCCCGAAAGATAAGAACGACTCACGAGAAACACAATTCAAGCCCCATCGTTGCGAGCTAGCATGGGGTGGGGGTTGGGTGCTAACGACTAAACAATGGCAGTTTCAAAATAGAAAATAAATCAGTGTCCGGCATCGCTGGACTAATAACTGAGATCAGAGAAAAGACGCATCTCTCTTTCTGAAATGCAGTCTATAAGGCAGGTCCTCATGCAACACAGGAGTACAGAGAAATAAATACCCCCAAGTGGTCCTCGTAGAGGTTTTGACAGCAGCCCATTCACTCACTTCTTGAATGTTTTATTGATTAGCTTGGGCCTTTCAAGACCCCGAGGTGGGATTCCTTCAGTGGGGGGGGGGGATGTCTAACTATCAGAAACTGCCTGGAATAGTGTGGCAGGGCCCTGCCCATAGCTCCATAAGTGAAACGTGTGGGAGTTTCTAATGTTATGCAATTTGACTCTGCTCCGGAAATCCATGGTGATCTCATACATTCTTACTAAACTTACATCTTAACCACTATTAAGGTCTAATTTTACATAGAAAATATATCGGCAAAAAACTGGCATCCAAATTCAAACGTTGAATTTCTATTTCTTTCTGAAAACAAAGGGTACTGACCTATCAACATCTTAAAGGATTTCCCTAAGAGGAGCTGACGGCAGCACATTCATTTCCTGCATAATGGGGACATTTATCAAGGGTTGTGGTGTCCGGCCACGAATCCATTGTGCGATCGTGCTTAACTACAGGAGATGTAGCCACATGAATACATTTTCATTTTATGATGCTAATATACTGACATGTACAGGATTTAGGAACATAACACCACTCATGATGGTCAGTATGTGGTTATTTTAACAGCACGCATAAGTTCCAAGTTCCCAAGGACGTGTTAGGGTTTTTTTTTTTTTAAGTGAAGAGAAGACTGGTCCTAGGGTTCTAGGTGGTTTGCTGTGACAGCAACATCCGGCCATCTCACAAGACGAGGACGCTATATAAGATAGCGACATAGGAACCCACTACGTTCTTCATTCAGTTCATGGTTCATCTGCTGCTGAGCACGAGCCGCTCACAGACTCGTCTCTACAGATAATAACTATGCATGCTTTGCCAGCTGTAAATTCTGCCAAAGTCTGCGCATACCGTGAATGGCAACCGGTATGTGATCAATGATCTTGTGGCCTGCACTATGAAGTTTGATGGATGGCAGCAGAAAAGGTAAAATAGCATGGACTCGGGATATGTACACAAAAAAAAGCGTGGCTAGTGTATGCTTGGCAGATGGAGGTGTACCCGGCATGGGCACGGCTCCGAATTCAGGGCAATAACCTGGGAAGGGTGTTAACTGTGGATGTACATGTAGAGCCAGCCAGTTGTGTTAGGGGGAGCACAACTAGGGATGTATACACTAAACCTGGAAGCGGCGGGGGTGAGCAAATGTATCAAACAGTCTCTGAGCTTGGAGAGTAATGTGCTGGGACAGCATTAACTGGGTAGGGCACAGAGAACAGGGGTTCACAGAAATAGAAGATCGTGCGCTGTGTGTGTGTGTGTGTGTGTGTGTGTGCACACCGAGTCTGCAGATGCAGACCCAGTGGTTGGTAACATGAACCTTGCAGAGGACACGAATTGCAGATGTTCTCACGTTGCCAGCAGATGGCAATTACATGTGGGTGGGCCCAGGGAGCATTTGAAGGCACAGGCTGTTTATGCAAACAAAGCTTTCAAAGAACGTGCACTTTGGGCATGTACAAAATCTGCAGAAGTTACAAAATGGTGGGGAGGGGCGCACACAGAAAGCAGAGTGTTGCTAAGCCTTATGTGCTGCAAAGCTTCTGGGGATCAGACAGAGATTGTGCACACACCTTAAGAATGTGGTCGGACTACAGAGTCGCACAGAGAATGGAAGTATGGGCGGCTTGGGAAGGCAGACTGCGGCTGAGTACAAATGATCTTGGGAGAGGACATGGGCTCTAGATGTACTTACAAGGATTTGGGTCATGGTGTGGGCTGGGCTGCGCTGAGCTTTAAGCGACTAGTGGGGTATGTGAACGGAGCCCAGTTGGGCGGGCGGCAAATGGACGCGCCACTAGGATATGCACGGGCTATAGATGTGCCCATAGAGCCAGCAGCACAGACTGTGGACAGCCAACAATGAGATGCTGTGCCAGGGAAGGGCATGGGATGTCCACACAGAGTCTGGAAGTACATGAGCTGCTGAACGCGCGATTAATAATTGCACGGAGAGCAGATGTGCCCATACAGCCGCGCGACAAGCACCGTGGATGGACCACTAGAGCCAGAAGGACATGCCCAGGGAAGGAGATAGGCTCTCCACACAGAGCCCGTAAGGACACGAGCAGGGGGGCAGAGCGGTGAGTCTGAGCATGCCAATAAACTGGGATGCCAGTGTGTGTCCTTTCCCTTGCCCCTCATTTCCCTCCCATTTTCACATCCCTCTTCAAGATTTTATCTCACCTCATATTCTCCCCGTTCCCGGATGACCGGGCAACTGTCTCCGTGGATCCTCGGTTCTCCCCTCAGATGCGGCACATTTTCTCCTCCCCTTTCTTAATCGCGACTAGATTTTTTTTTTTTTTTTTAGCCCTTTAATAATTTGTCCCTCTTCGAGCCACCGTAGTGCAGCACAACCTACACATGCCCCACTAATCCATTGGGAAAAACCTCCCGCCCTCTCAACGCCGACAAACAGGAGACGTAGCCAATGACAAGGAAAAGCCACTAATCTCTCTTGTGGCAATCTCGTGAGCTGCAGACACTGGGAATAAAGGGCAGGGTTTTTAACTGTCATACATTAGAAGACAGACTTAACGAGGGGCTCGTTGTACGGTTACTCTTCGGAACAAAATACAGAAAAACTGTCATCATCAACACTAAAGAAAGACTGCAGCCTAACGTCAGCTTAATATTATGCCCGTTTCTAAAAGATTTATTGTTTTAAGGAATCAAAGATACAGTGAGCCCTGCAACTTACACGTAAATGTTAATTTATGTACACAACATCGCTCAATATGACTCGCTAAAATGATGACCATATCTTAGTATGGATATTGGTGTTAAAATACGTGAAGATATCCACGGTGTTATCTACTTTGCTGTAAATTATTTAGTCCATTTTAAATTAAGGAGCAGCACGTTTGCAGGTCCCATGGCCTTATCATTTTTTTGCACGGTGGCCGCTCTGTCGGTGCGGGTACGTTAAGCTACTCTTGCCATCATTAAAGTCATACACGGGTTCTCTGCTTCTGTAGGTAACCTGAACAGAGGCCGACCTATATAAAGAGCGTCTTGTGCTTTTTTGGAACTAATCATACTCTATCGATATTAACAGAAAAATCAAGAAATTTCAGAGGATGATATGATGCGAGGCAGTTCAATATGGATGCGCTTGATGAAGAACAAGGACTACTATCGCTCTTGCCTCGTTCATCTTTCTTTATTGCATTGTAACATGTCTATCTATAGTCTATAGCATACTCCTATGGGGCACTGAAATATAGAAGGAAGAGAACAGTTGAGGGGGGAGAGTGAGTTTTTTTATGTTTAGGAATGAAAGACGAGCTTAGCCAAAAGATGGTCTGTTGCTGTGAAAAGTGGGGAGAGAAGCCAGGTTGAGAGCTGGAGTAGGGAGGTGGGGAAGAAGCAGGGAAAAACAGCTGTGGAGAAGGAGGGAGGTGAGTGCAGCGTCTTCCCCAACTCTGGAGCATGCAGATGAATTACACCACACAGGAGCTGCGATTAAACATTACTTTATTCCTCAGCATACTCTAACACACTGTGCATTGCATCATATTTTCCATTAGCAACACCTTAACACCGCTGCCTAACATCAAGATGCTACACCTCCCCCTTTGTTAAATAAAATGTGGCAGACATCACCAAATCACATTTCCTTGATTAGTCGGTGAGGCACTCTCACTTGTGTGCAAGCTCGGTGATTTGAGATGGTTGAGGTCCACTCTGATCGGGTAACAGCGCCATAGGCTCATGCTCTTGAGTTGGATCTGCTGGATGGGTCACTTCCCATTCAGTTTCAGGACATGACAAGTGTTGAGATAGGTGTTTGAAATGTGATGCATCCTGAGTGATGGATGGTCCAGGATGATATGCTGTGACTACATGTCCTTTGCACCACACAACCTGTAAAGCAACAAAAGGCGTGTAAGATTTTCATCTGCTTTTCTGTTTAACCAATAGCCAGCTTCCATTATCAAAAATTGTCTCCTGGGCATGGTGAAGCTGACCTGTGTATGTTTTCATTGTTCTTTTCTGAGCTGTGTCAGTGTCTCAAATCTTGTCAGTATTCACTAATCTATTTGAGGTTCTTTGAGGTAGTTTTGTGAAACTCTTACTTTGCGGCATTCAGAACGAGACTTTCATCAGCAAGTAGCTGGCACACTTGGGAAAGGGCTTTATCGTGTTCTTTTTGTGTTCTCCCAAAAACCAATATGTCATCACTGTAATTGAAAGCATGCGTATCAGGTTGAATCACTCAGCAAATTACAGACACCCTGTTATATGTGTGACCTTGTGTGTTTTCGCAGGACCTTTTGAATTACTCCCTAGCAATATGAAGTACATGATTGTGCTAGTTGATTATTTTTCAAAATGCTATTATTATGATTGTGTATCTGCTCCTGACACCAAGGCTGTAGTTTAATTTTTTAGCAAAACATTTGAAATTGAAGACCCCCAGGGAAATTGTTACTTACAATGGGACACACTTTAAGGATGTTATGGTTAGGCTTACATTGGTTATGGTTAGTCTTACATTTTAAACGTCCAAAACCATAGACATTCACTTGTTATAGTAAGAGTTATTTCAAGTAACTATAGCTCGTGCCCTAAGGTAATTTTCACCCCGCCTTGCACAGTTTTCTCATCAATAATTTTATTGCAAATGTTGCAGTATTAATATCAATGATGCTATAGAAGGTGTCATCAGTAGTGTAATATGTGGAATAACTAGCTGTGCATGGTGAAGGTGCAAGTTATAGTTACCTTAGGGCATGAGTTATAGTCACTTGAATTAACCAAAACCAGTGCTGCTGAATTTCTCTGGTTTTGTCGAGTATATTCGGAACCTAACTATAATGTCTCTCTAACCTTTGTTTTTTCAGTGAATTTCTACGTTTTATTTAGCATGCACAGACGTAAATAAAACCAGCTCCGGACACAGAAAAAGGTGTTTGTAGCGCAGGGGTTGGATTAACGTATAGTAATGAAATTTACTTTACGTTAAAAAAAAATATATTCACTGAAAACAAAGTTACAGGGACGTTGTAGTAAGAAAATAGAATTAAAAAAAATATAGAAATTCACTTAACAAACAAAGGTTACATTGATGTTATAGTTAGCCTCACATTTTAGACGTATAAAACCATAAAAAAATCACCTTTTATAGTTAGAGTTATTTTAAGTAACTATTACTCGTGCCCTAAGGTAATTATAATGCACACCCTTGCCATGCTCTGCTAATTACATCACATATTACAGCATCTTACATAACATCACTGATGATATCAATGGAATATTTGCAGTAAAACTTTCGAGCAAAAAACTGTGCATGGTGAGGGTACGAGTTCTAGTTACCTTAGGGCATAAGTCATAGTTACTTGAAATACCTCTAGCTATAACAGGTGAATTTCTATGGTCTTGTCCGTTTAAAATGTGAGCCTAACTATACATCCCTGTAACCTTCAGCAGTTTTTCAAGTAAATATATATATATATATATATATATATTACTAAGTCCACTATATAATGCCGAACTCTTAACGAGTGCATCCATTACGTGCAAGTGGCTGCACGTTATGCATTTTGAAAATAAGGGATGGAGCACTCACGGGTACTTTAAATCCAATTTATTGCGCAACAGACGCGTTTCAGCAATCTTTGCCTTTCTCAATGTGATTTCGCAAAAGGAAAAGAAAAACAGTCACCTGAGCAGTCTTTAAATAGATTACTCAATGCTTTAGGTGGAAAGACATATGACGGACTCTCACTTTCAACTTCAAACTTTGTCATCACGGTACCGCCATCACTCTGTGTTGTACTCATTATTTAAAAAACAGTGCCATACTTTAATGTTCTTCAGTAGAGGTCATCCCTTTAGTGGGTAAGGGTCATTGCATTATGCCTAGTTCGCGAAAAGCCCAGATAAATAATGCTTTCCACTTTGCCCAGCAACTCAAGTTTTTCTTACTTGTCAAGTTGAAATATAGCAGGATAAACATCCCTTGTTTACCGCAAGTTGCCTTTTTATGGACATCAGATACCTCAAGACGCCAATTTAGTAATCAGAGTTTTCACATTTTAGTAATGTTTGACCTCGTGTCAGTCGGTATGACATACCTTTGGCAAGCAGTGGTTCTCGCATTGTCAATTTAAATTACTAACTAAAGTCCACTATATAATGCCAAACTCTTAACTGGTGCATCCATTACGTGCAAGTGGCTGCACTGTGTTTGACCATTGAGACCACAAGTCCCAGAATGCCTACGTATATATAAAGGCAGGTTCATTGGAGTACTGTGTTTATGCAGATTGAAGCTACCTGAGGAAGACGAGCGACGAAACTTGTTGTGGTGTCTGGGTGGATACTGCAAAGTAACCTGCCATGCCATGTTAAAGAAAAAAAATCAAATTGCTGAAACAATGCCTCCAGGAGTGCAGTGTGATTTGTTTTGTGGAATATATATATATATATATATATATATATATATATATAGATACATACATATATATATATATATATATATATTTTTTTTTATTATTTTTTTTCCCACTAAAAGTAAACAAAGTTTATAGGTATGTTATAGTTAGGTTCTGAAATTACTTGCACAAAACTAGATAAATAAATTCAGTAGTTAGATCTGGATCTTGTTCCCCAGACAATGTCATAGGGGTCTGAAATTGTGTAAAGAAATGGCTCCCTGTTGCAGTTACCCCCCCACTTTTTGCCTGATACTGATGCTGACTTGACTGAGAAGTGTGCTGGGACCCTGCTAACCAGGCCCCAGCACCAGTGTTCTTTCACCTAAAATGTACCATTGTCTCCACAATTGGCACAACCCTGGCACCCAGGTAAGTCCCTTGTAACTGGTACCCCTGGTACCAAGGGCCCTGATGCCAGGAAAGGTCTCTAAGGGATGCAGCATGTCTTATGCCACCCTGGGGACCCCTCACTCAGCACAGACACACTGCTTGCCAGCTTGTGTGTGCTGGTGGGGAGAAAATGACTAAGTCGACATGGCACTCCCCTCAGGGTGCCATGCCAACCTCACACTGCCTGTGGCATAGGTAAGTCACCCCTCTAGCAGGCCTTACAGACCTAAGGCAGGGTGCACTATACCACAGGTGAGGGCATATGTGCATGAGCACTATGCCCCTACAGTGTCTAAGCAAAACCTTAGACATTGTAAGTGCAGGGTAGCCATAAGAGTATATGGTCTGGGAGTCTGTCAAAAACGAACTCCACAGCTCCATAATGGCTACACTGAACACTGGGAAGTTTAGTATCAAACTTCTCAGAATAATAAACCCACACTGATTCCAGTGTTGGATTTATTAAAAAAATGCACACAGAGGGCATCTTAGAGATACCCCCTGTATTTTACCCAATTGTTCAGTGCAGGACTGACTGGTCTGTGCCAGCCTGGTGCTGAGAGACGAGTTTCTGACCTCATGCGGTGAGAGCCTTTGTGCTCTCTGAGGACAGAAACAAAGCCTGCTCTGGGTGGAGGTGCTTCACACCTCCCCCCTGCAGGAACTGTAACACCTAGCAGTGAGCTTCAAAGGCTCAAGCTTCGTGTTACAATGCCCCAGGGCACTCCAGCTAGTGGAGATGCCCGCCCCCTGGACACAGCCCCCACTTTTGGCGGCAAGTCCAGGAGAAATAATGAGAATAACAAGGAGGAGTCACTGGCCAGTCAGGACAGCCCCTAAGGTGTCCTGAGCTGAGGTGACTCTGACTTTTAGAAATCCTCCATCTTGTAGAAGGAGGATTCCCCCAATAGGGATAGGAATGTGACCCCCTCCCCTTGGGAGGAGGCACAAAGAGGGTGTACCCACCCTCAGGGCTAGTAGCCATTGGCTACTAACCCCCCAGACCTAAACACACCCTTAAATTTAGTATTTAAGGGCTTCCCTGAACCTAAGAATTTAGATTCCTGAAACTACAAGAAGAAGAAGACTGCTGAGCTGAAAAACCCCTGCAGAGGAAGAACAGAAGACACCAACTGCATTGGCCCCAGTCCTACCGGCCTGTCTCCTGCCTTCCAAAGAAACCCGCTCCAGCGACGCTTTCCAAAGGACCAGCGACCTCTGAATCCTCAGAGGACTGCCCTGCTTCAAGAAAGACAAGAAACTCCTGAGGACAGCGGCCCTGCTCCAAAAGACTGCAACTTTGTTTCAAAGGAGCAGATTTAAAGACCCCTGCAACTCCCCGCAAGAAGCGTGAGACTTGCAACACTGCACCCGGCGACCCCGACTCGACTGGTGGAGAACCAACACCTCAGGGAGGACCCTCCGGCGACTCCGAGACTGTGAGTAACCAAAGTTGTCCCCCCTGAGCCCCCACAGCGACGCCTGCAGAGGGAATCCCGAGGCTCCCCCTGACCGCAACTGCCTGAACCTAAAGTCCCGAGGGCTGGAAAAGACCCTGCACCCGCAGCCCCCAGCACCTGAAGGAACGGAACTTCTGTGCAGGAGTGACCCCCAGGAGGCCCTCTCCATTGTCCAGGTGGTGGCTACCCCGAGGAGCCCCCCCCTTGCCTGCCTGCCTGCACCGCTGAAGAGACCCCTTGGTCTCCCATTGAAACCTACAGAGAACCCGACGCTTGTTTACACACTGCACCCGGCCGCCCCCGCGCTGCTGAGGGTGTACTTTTTGTGCTGACTTGCGTCCCCCCCGGTGCCCTACAAAACCCCCCCGGTCTGCCCTCCGAAGACGCGGGTACTTACCTGCTGGCAGACTGGAACCGGGGCACCCCCTTCTCTCCATTGAAGCCTATGTGTTTTGGGCACCTCTTTGACCTCTGCACCTGACCGGCCCTGAGCTGCTGGTGTGGTAACTTTGGGGTTGCTCTGAACCCCCAACGGTGGGCTACCTTGGACCCAAACCTGAGACTTGTAAGTGATTTACTTACCTGCTAAAACTAACAATAACTTACCTCCCCCAGGAACTGTGAAAATTGCACAGTGTCCACATTTAAAACAGCTATTTGTGTTTTATGTGAAAAGTATATATGCTACTGTAATTATTCAAAGTTCCTAAAGTACTTACCTGCAATACCTTTCAAATGAGATATTACATGTAGAATTTGAACCTGTGGTTCTTAAAATAAACTACGAAAATATATCTTTCTATAAAAAAACCTATTGGCTGGATTTGTCTCTGAGTGTGTGTTCCTCATTTATTGCCTGTGTGTATGTACAACAAATGCTTAACACTACTCCTTTGATAAGCCTACTGCTCAACCACACTACCACAAAATAGAGCATTAGTATTATCTCTTTTTGCCACGATCTTACCTCTAAGGGGAACCCTTGGACTCTGTGCATACTATTCCTTACTTTGAAATAGTGCATACAGAGCCAACTTCCTACAAATTGTATGACCTGTTTTGACCGTCACCGTGGGTTCTGAATGCAGCAGTCTCACCCATCTCTCCCGTCCCTCGCCAACCCCCATGCCGAGCATAACCACCTTGAAAAAGTCCCACTGCATGGTTTCAAAAGCCTTTTCCAGGTCCACTGACATGATCACGGCCTGGTGGTGGGCTGCCCAATCATGGCTGTGGTCAATACTATAAAGTCTTCGGAGGTTGACGGATGTGTTGCGTGCAGGAATAAACCCGTTCTGATTGGCATGTATCAGCATCATCATGTATGGCTGCAACCGGGTGGACAGTGCCTTACTCAGGACCTTGAAATCATAATTGAGCATGTAGAGAGGTCTGAAGTCCACCGTACCGGCATCAGGGGCTTTAGTTTTAGGCAAGGAACCACCAGAATCTCCCTGGTTGAGTCCGGAAGTCTTCCCAGTGCAAGGATATCTTTATACCGAGTTTCCAATCTCGGTGCCAGCACCTCAGTATAAGTCACATAGAATTCTAAGGGGAGCCCATCTGGGACTGACGACTTGCCAGTAGCCTTGCCTTTGATAGCAGTCTTTATTTCCTGGACAGTGTTCTGTCCCACCAGCTCCACTGCGGCATCCGCCGGAAGACCTTTGAGTGCCATCGAGGGACTCAGTTTGATGTGTCCCCAATGGTTTATAAAACAACATATAATAGTCCCAGAACATCAAATTGATTTCTGTAGAGGAGTACAGCATGTCTTCTTCTAGGGACTTAATTTGGGTAATGGGTGTACCCCTGCCCTCTGGGCGTAACATCAGGCCAAGAGCCTTCCTGGTTTCCTCCCCTCTTCCTTGTGAGATCAAGCAATATGTTTTTTTAGGATTATGACGTGGGAGGTGCTCCAGAGCCGTGTTTGCTCCCTGGCCTCCAACAGGTGGGGGAGAGCATCCAGGTCTGTGTCCTATGTATTGTCCAACCCATGGAGTGTGGCATTGCGGCATGTGAGCTCCAGTTCTAGTTCCTGGTGTATCCCTACTGTTTGCCCCATACAGTGTCCTCACACCACTATCTTAAAAGCCTCCTATTCTTTCAAACTACTCAAAGCCATCCCAGAGTTCACATTAAAGTATTGTATTACCTGATCCAATAAAATATCCCAGAATACGACGTCTGTGAGGGCTGCGGAGTGCATGCGCCCAGTAGGAATCTTGGGGTGTTTATCGAGTGACTAGAATGAGATCAGGAGTGGGCTATGGTTGGATAGCATGCGGCCAAAGTATTTAGAATGCGTTACAGATCTGCACAGTCCCCACAAGCAGATATAGCGATCTAGTCAAGTGCTTGAGTAATTTGAGTAATCTATTTTCAGGGCATGCTTTGTGCGCCACATATCCTCCGTGTCCCAGTGCGCCAACCATCATCTGAAGCCTTCTCCTGTCCAATGAGCCTGTGAACCCGGCATTGGGGGAGGAGGGGATTTTCAGAGGTCAAGCATGATTTCAAAGACACAATTAAAATTACCCCCAAGGAGCAAGGCACCCTCAGCCAAATGGCTTAGCTGTGTCAAAAGGGAATTCAGGAATGGGGTGTGGTCTTGGTTCGGCACATACACACTCCTCATCACTACCTTTTTACCACACAGCCGGCCCAAAACCAGGACATTTCTGCCCTCCTTATCTATTCTAGTGCACAAGGGTTTGAAGGGCTGTCACCCAGACCAAGGCCACCTGTGCAAACACCAAGTGAGTGGCAGCATGCACTGTTGGCTGCAGTCTGTCTGCCTCTACTCTTTATGACATTGGTTTCCTGCAACATGGCTACATGGACCCCTTGTCTCTTAAGCTACATGTGGATCTTATGATGCTTGACTGCTGCCCCCATGCCTCTTATATTTCATGTCATGAATTTAAACATATTTGAGGAGGATGTCATGGCGGTTGTCGTGTCACCGTGTCTTTGTCCGCTTGCGTTTTGGTCAGTTTCAACAATGTTCCAAGATGTGCTGATCCACATGGCTGCTGTCTGCTTTGTTGTCATTCTCTATGGCCTGCATTAGCTGGTGCGGGTCTCTTCTCTCCTGCCCAGTGCACCTCCATCCAGGACCATGCTTCCTCCAGGTCATGGCAGAAATTTGAGATGCTGTTCTCCATGATTTTAAGTTTTGCAGGCAACATGAGCGAAGAGAAAAGTCCCTCCTCGTGCAGTACCCTTTTGACCTCTAAGAAGGAGGATCTCTTTGCCTTGACAGCCACCGTGTAATCTGGAAACAGAGTCACCTGGCTGTTTCCCACCCTAAACAAGCTTGTCTCTTAAGCCCACTTCAGAGGGGTGTCCCAGTCCTTATAGTGTAGTAATTTCGCTACCACCAGCCTGGGTGGCTGCCGGGGTGCCAGTGGCCAGGCTGGGACCTAGTGCACCCTTTCAAATGCAAAGAAAGGGGTTAGTTGATTCTGAGCAACCGTGTCCATCTTCTGTGTCTCCAAGTAGGTCATCAGTACTGAGCCCTTCGATTCCTCCGGGAGATCCTCCACTCGCACATTGTTCTGTCTGTTGCGGCCTTCTGAATCTACCACCCTTTGCTCAAGTGTGTGCACACGTTCCATAAGGCCCTTCGATTGCATGTTCATAGGTTTCTGTGCTGGTTGTTGTACACTTATGGCCACCTCCAATTCTTTGACTCTGTCAGCCAGCTTGTGGTGTTCTCCCCAAAGTAGGCCCACCTCAGCAGACACTGAGCCAATCACAGAATGAGTCTTTGCTCCTGCTATGGCATCAAGGATTTTGTTTAAGGTGTGTTGCAGTGGTTGAGGCAGCGTATCTAGTGTCATCTCGGTCTCCGTGGTGTCCTTCTCCGCCTCTCATAACTTGTGGGGTGGGGGGTCCCTTCAACTTGGCCCTTTGTGTGCCCACCTCAGTCAATGAAGGGATCTCTCACCACATTTCTCTCCTCCTGGACCTGCCTCAGAGCAATGAGAAAGAAAGGAAAGACACAGGGGGAGGACTGAGATGGCAGTACAGCCAAGGTTATGGCCCCTCTCCATATCAGCATCTTTGCAACCAGTGGCAGCCTCCCCTACATAAGTAGCTAAGAGTCAGTCCCCCTAGCAGGTCCAGTTGGATCCTGGGCCTCCGCCTCAGAGAGCCAAGTCTCGACCCCTGTGCATGGCAACGAATATTCAGGAGCGAGTGGGGAGAAGGGGGAGGAAAGTATGTCCCAAGATGTCCTCTGACATTTGATGCACAGGGCATGCTCCTGTGCAGCTGCCCTCTAGCTAGCCCGGGCCCCTTCTCACACCGGAGGGGTTACCCTGTAGCCATTCTGCTACAACCCATCATCTGCAGGGGGTTGGACAAGGATCTTTAGGGCACTCCGACCATGCCACTCCCTGCTCTCTGCTCATCTCATGAAGGAAAGGGATCAGTGGCGGCCGGCAGCTTTAGGAGGGAGGGGGCGGGCGGGAAGCACACACCCACACACTCATTCTTTCACACACATACGCATGCACATCCATTAACACTCATAACACTCAAACATGCACACACGCACTAAATATTAATTTTAAAAGATCACACACACTCATTCTTTCACACACACACGCACGCACATCCATTAACAACACTCATAACATTCAAACATGCACGCACACACCAAACATTCATTTTCAAACATCACACACTTACCTTCAGCCTCAACGTCCCAGGAGGGTGGGGACTGCTGCTTAGGTCAGCCAGTGAGGGAAGGCAGCAGTCCCAGCCTCGTCACAGAGTGGGATGGGGTCAGCGAGACTGCTGACCCCACCTCACTCTGTGGCGAGGTGTCAGGGCTTAAACCTGAAGCGCCCAGGGCGAAGTCCATGGGTGACGCTTTCCTCGTCACCTGGGGGAGGGCCTCGAGGCACCTTTGCTGATCCAAGGAGGTCACGCCCATAGGAGCTGTGACTTCCTCAGCCCAGCAAAGTTCAGCTCAGGCAGCCAGGAGTCTGCGCAAATCGGGCATGTCTGCTCTTGGCTGCCTGAGCTGAAAATGAAGAGTGTCTGTCAGGCTGACCTTTGTTCAGCCTGACAGACCCTCTTCATGAGGGGAAAAGGTTGGGGGGGCCTCCGCCCTAAAGGACGGGCCGCCCCAGAAAGGGATGTCCCTCCTCTTGGTCACACTCCTCGGTGCCCAGTGTCACTGATTCCTCATGAGTTTAGGTTCCAGCTGTCGATGTCAGCGCCTTTTCCCGGGGCTCCATCAGGACACCACGTGTACATAGCCAGGTAATCACCACCGCTGCTGGGATGCCACGCTTCTCCGTCTTACCATTGGAGTGTCACCACCTCCCATTTGGGGCCACAGGCTCCGCCAGCCACAGTATCTGCTCCCAGCAGATCCCTGATGTCTTCGCAATTCGGGCCAAATTACTGCCGCAGGCCAGTGACTCACTGCTCCACTCTCTTTCGGGCTGCTGCACCCTTATCTCAACACCTCGGTGGCCCGCCAACAGGAAGGGGTGGTCTCCGCAATCTCTCACCCCGTGCCAGGACCGCACCAGCTTCTCAGGTGCCCAGGGGAAACATCACCCCGCAGGTCCAGGTCCGTCGGCCCGGCACCCTGCCACACCCAACTCACAGCCACGATCCCGTCGCTCCACATGGCATTATGCAGTTGTCCTGTCAACTGAACCACCGCAGAGCCGCTCATGAGACAGCCAAGGGCCCACGAATACTTGACGGGGGTCTAGTGGTGCAGATGCCTTCCATAGGTGCTCCGGTCAGTCAGGATTGTTTCGGCCGGTGCAGAACCACTGAATTAAGCAGCCACCATCTTGGCTCATGCAGCCATGCCCCCATCAAACATAAGTACTTTCTACATATTAATATTGCCCTTCAATTGCAACAGTCAATACATCTTTTGCTCTTGTTATTCTATGTGTTGTGGATCACACTGAAACCCAGCCAGATAGAGTTGGGGAATAATTAAGAAGCCATTTTTCTCTTTACAGCTCCATTGCTGATCTGATTTTCTGACTCTGCTTTGTGTGATTTATTTTCAAGTAAAAAAGCATAGAGAGTAAGGGAAAACATTGTTGGAGTCTCAGTTGCAGAGTATGAACACTTAAATATTCTTCCCCATAAAATGTGAACCGATTCTTCTTGGGGTTAGAATGACCTGAGGCTTGCCCAAACGTCCTTGGTTGTGATTTGGGCTTGGGCACCCACCCAAAGTAGAATAAAAAGTGGGAAGCCTGTCTATTGTTGAAAATATGCATGTTGGCTTTCCTTGTGTGGCGATGTCTTGAACATTGTAGCACAGTTATCTTGAGATAGGAGGACATTGCAATTTGGCAAGAGGTTCAAATATTGTTGACGTTCAGAAAAGGGGATCATTCAGTCTGATTGTTCTATCAATTTTTTCAATTGTTTGTCTATCTTGAGCACTGAAATAAGCAAGGATATCTAACTTTTGTTGTGACAAACGTGTTACCTCTGTTGTATTTTTTTACAGCTTTTTGGTGCAGATGGTGCTCTGCTGCATCTTTGCGCTTTCTAGGCTCCACAATGAAGAGATTTGTTTCTTCCTTACTTTATTTTATCAATATAAATTGGGTTGTTGGTTGACTGGGGTGTAAACCCTGGTCAAGCAGCAACCACAATTCTAGTCAGGGTAAGGTACAAGCAAACCCTAAATTAATGTGTGCTCACCCTCTGGGTGCTGGGCACAGAGCAGTCAGGCTTAACTCAGAGGTAATGAGTGAAGTATTTGTGCAACACTTCAAACTGTAAAAAAGTGAAAACAGCACACAAAAGGATTCCACACCAGGTTAGAAAAATATATCTGAATTTATTAAATAAAACAAGACCAAAACAACAAAAATACAACAAGGAAATCTAAAGATATTGAATTTCAAAGGTTTAAGTAAAAATAGTGCCAAGAAGCGCTACTGGGTATATCTGGTCGTGCCAGACAGGGACAAAGCCCAAATTTCAGGCTGATCGCAATGTAATATGGTCCAGTTACAAGGACCTAGTTAGGCCTGCTAAACCAAAGTATCTTAAATCCTGGTTGCGGAGCGTTGCGTGGATCCGCATCAAAGGGGCATCATGCAGCTGAGTCAATGCATTGGTTCTGAGATGTAGCAGGGCTGTGGTGCGAGGTACTGGTGCATTGACATTGGGGATCCTATTGACGAGGCTTGCGATGCAAAGACCGGTGTTGAGGATAAGTTGCACAGTGGAAACGATACGCCGGTTGCAATGGGAAACAATCATTACAATGCAGTCTGAACCATGCAATACCTTTACCACATAGTCATTACCATGCATAAGTCTTTACCATGTATGTCATTGCCATGCATACACCTTTACCATGCATGTCATTACCACACGTGCCTTTACCACGCATTATAGCTATTTACACTTAACAAGCATGCCTTTACCACCCATCATTAAATATGTAGATGAGTATGTAGCTAAGTATATGGTATATTTATTTATAGAACAATAATTATTATTGTAATTAAATCTTAGTTTTAATTCCTGGGTATTATTATTTGAATATTAATATATATTGCTTTTTATTTCATTGATATTAGAATTTTTTTAAGCAGTTTTTACTGAGGTTTTATGTTTTTTAACCCTTGCGTGTACAGCGTATAAAGGGGGAGGCACACATTGTCCGACAGTCGCATTACAGCATTGGTTAAGAATACAAGGAACATTAGGATTCCCGTGCATGACAATCGGGGTAGAAATTGGCGAACATAGCCAGAAAGACATTTTTCATAAACAGAATTTAGGACAATGGCTCAGTTTGAGCTATGGGTGGTGGAATATTTAGTTGCATACATTAACATTGTGTAACAACCAAACTTAGTTTTCTTGGGTGCCCTGCTAAAATGGAATGAACCCAGCAGTTAGAGATAAATGAAACCTCCATCAACTAGTAGGAAGGCAAGAGACTGGGTAGAAATTTGAGGCAGAGGAGGTAACAGGGAAGGGGCACCAGCGAGATCTGCAAGTTAGTGCACAGGTGGAATGAAAGATATTCTGTCCGGGGGGCACAAGAGGTGGGGGTGGACGAGGGAACAGTCACCTGAGCATTACATCCTCTGGCAAGCTTCAGCACAAGAAAAGGGGGATCTGGAGTGGTGTTTACCTAGTGCAAGGTGGGTTATGAGTCTATACCGGGTCAGAGTCTGAGACCCCTATAAGCCAAGTGTCTCTGGGAGCTAGAGAGGTGAAAGGGCTAGGAGGGTGGTGAGGGAGGACCTCCTTTCGTCAGTTCCCTGAACTGTGTAAGCATAGAATCCAGGCGGGGGGGAGGTTCCTTCTAATGTAACGTAGAGGTTTCTGCATCTTCCCAATGGAGCAGCGCCCTGTGCCACTGGGGAGGAGTCTGGAAGCATTGGGCCCTCCAATGCATGATTAGTAGACACTAAAGCAACAGGAGAGCAAGGTTTGCAAAACGTGCCCACACCTTGTGATTTTTCCTCCTAGAGAAGATACCACGGGCTGTAGCCTCCCAGGTGTTTAATGTTGTAAGTTCTTTGACGGTGTCCAATAAGCCATCTATGGCTTGCCAGAAGCCAGCAATTCTATGGCATGACCAAAGTATATGCTGAAGGTCAGCTGCCCAGGCGTGGCATCTAGGGCAAGGGAGACTGGTTGTGGGAAACATGCAGTTCAGCCGGAAAGATGTAAGATATGCCCTGTGGAGCATTATGTACTGGATATTTTTACAAACTGCATTTCTGGAAATGGTCTGGGGAGAATCTAGGGCTCTGGACCATTCGGTGTTGTCAGAGATCTTGACAAATCTTCTTCCCAAAGGCATTGAAGGTCTGTCAAGGGGGTCCCTGTGTGCTCTCTGATAGCTTTTTATTGCCATGTGATGAGATGTCATCCTTCCCTCATGATGCATATCACCGCGTGGGTAGGCGTTTTTTCATCTATCATGCCCCAGAGTGACCCAGCTGCCACCAGCAGTTGCCCATGTAATAGGAACTGGTGCGGGAGGTTGCCACAATCTTGGTATATTTAGTTGAATGTAAGAAGCTGTACATTTTGAAAGAGGCTTCTCACTGTTTCTAAGGAGTGATCGTGCCATACCATCAGCTGGTCTGCTGTAAAGTGCCCCAAGAGTCCTGTAAGGGAATAGCAGGAGAGCTGGGAAGTACCTGTTTCATCTACTGAGTGATCCAGGCCAGGTATTACCGGGCGACCCACACATGAATTGAGCAGTATTGATGCATCTTGATGGTAGGATGGAGGAGCTGATGAACTATGTGTAGGGCAAGGAGGCCTTTCCCCCTGTTTGTGTTGTATCTTTTCACACCAATCAACCACTAGGACACCTACTGGAGTTGTGCAGTGAGGTAGTAGGTTTTAAAGGATGGCGCTCCTAGCCCTCCCTGGCTCGCCAGCAGTTGAAGCTTATTGAGTGCCACTCATCGCCTCCCACCATCCAACAGCAGTTCCCCCAGCAGGTAGTTTGAAGCTCCCATCAAAAATAATTTGTGGATTTTGGAAAATAGTCTTTCAGACATTTTTCTACTGTCTTTTGAAACACGGTTGTTCAGACAACATGACAATGATTGTGTCATTCTCATTTCTTGAAAACTTTGTTCTTTCTTCAAAATTTCCAAGAAATCATAAAGATTAGGTTGAGATCTTCCAATCGATTTGTTAAGAGAATTGTGCCATCCATCTATGGCATTGTTTGCCTTTACACCAACCTCTACTCATGTTGAGCAACATTTATACCAGTCAATGGGAAGCCTAAGCTTTCTACTGTGACCCGATCTGTTTAGATGGCCAATCCAGGTGTCCTCAAAGTAATTTAGGAGTGGAGCCAGTTTTTCCTCGTTTTGAGTAACAAAATTCAGATTCTGTAATTAATGTGTAGATATCATCTACACAGTCAGGTGTTACAAAACAAAAACTGTTCTTTTTTTCAATTTATACTGTAGGTTACTGCTTGATATGTACTCCTCAACTAAGGTTTTTATTTTTTATTTTACACCAGTATGCCTGGGAAAAGTAAAACAAAATCTTGAATTTTGGTTTCAGGGTCAATTTTAATTACAGTATTATTCATTTTCAATTGAAAGTCAATTATAAATTACCTAGGACTTATATTCCTAGTTTTGGCATTTATAACGGATAGAAATTCAGTGAATGTTGAGGACTGCTTATTGAGAAGTAAGCCGCACACTATTGGGACAGTTGTGTGGTTTATGTTAGCATGGATTACTAGGTTATGGGTTGAATTGAGTATTAGTATTCTTTTGAGACGATTTTGCTGTCATAGAGAAGGAAAGGTTCATTCGTCATAGGACTCTTGTCATGGGGATGAGACTGCTGGTTTCAGCAGCAGCACCACTGCGTGTGGAGGACTGAGCCTTCTCCCACACCGCCTAATGTTGTTGGCCTAACTCTAAGATCGTACCCCTTTCTCTCTTATGCATGAAAAGACAAACAAAAGCATGATTTTGTGCAATACATTTATTAAGCAACTGCGTTCTATGCAAAAAGGTATGAATTGCAATTATTAAGACAATGAAACACAACACTATTATTACGGTGACCAGAAAAGAGAAACAGATAAAAAGTCCCAACATTCTGTCACAATAATAAATCTAAAATCCCTACCTGCACTACTAAGAATCTACATGAGAGCAATAGTAGTGTTATCCCTAATCCTCCCTTACTAGTCTCTGCAAGGAAACTCCACCCCATACCTGAGTAATAAGCGGGGGTGCCTGAGGGCCTGCTGGCAGTCCTTCCGAGGAATTAGAAAAAGGGAGGTGTGGAACAGTGAATGGGGCAAAATCATTAGTCTGATTCCACCAGGTACTTACCTCAGGGAAGGTGCTGGACAGTGACTGGAGGGCAAAAGTACTGTTCTAACTTTGCCTGTTACCTACCTCCAGGAAGATGCAATGCAGAGTTTCTGTCTCGTCATTGAGGCTGTCATTGATGAGAGATGCGAGGAGCTTGCCCCGGGAACAGTGTTGCACAGTGGCAGTTCTGAATGCAAAGCGTCGAACCCAAGATGCGGAGGCAATGCAAGTCTGTTGCAAGTGGTCCAATCCACCCAATAGTGGTGATACATTAGTTCTGCTCGAGTATGCGCCGCTCAGTCGAGGCGATGCATTGGTTCTGCTCGGGGATGTGTAGCTGAGAAAACACCTTAGCGCCACTTCCAAGGTTCCAGAAGTGGACTGACTTCACTTGGCAGGGTGGACTCACAGATGGCAGAGTCCAGGTGCAAAAGCAGGGTGGTTGGAAGTCTTTTATGTCCCTGAGATGTCGGATCAGGAGATCAGCCAGCTAGACCTTGGAGTCACGCTGAGTTCTGGGTTCAAGTGATGCAGGTCCAGTCCTTCTCACCCAGGCAGAGGGCAGGGGTCAGCAGGTCAGCACAGCAAAGCAGAAGTCGATCAGAGTGCAGTCCTGCAGAGTAGCAGACCTTCAACAGCACAGCAGTCCTTGGTCCTGGTAGACTATCCACAGGTCCAGAAGTGTACTGATGTGAAGGTGTTTGAGGTCCAGTATTTATACCCAGTGGTAACTTTGAAGTGGTGGAGACTTCAAAGACAGGCATATCAAGTGCACAGAGGTCCTGCCCTTCCTGCCCTGGCTCCAGACTCTCCACAGGGGTGTATGCAGCTCTTTGTGTGTAGACAAGACACAGCCTATTCAGGTGTAAGTGGGACTGTGGCCAGCTTCTTCCTCCCATCCTGCCAGGATGGCCCATCAAGTCACACCTAAGCTCCCAGTTTTTGTGGCTGTCTAGAAGGAATACGCAAGACCCAGTGTCCCCACCCAGACATGATCAGAGACAGGCAGCTAATGGCTAAAGTAAGACAATGTCAACTTTCTAAAAGTGGCATTTTCAGAAGTGCTATTTCAAATCTGACTTACCCATAAGTTTGGATTTTAAATTGTGATTCCAGAGACACCAAACTCGAAAAGTCTATCTCTTCACAAGTGGGAATTACACCTATAAAATGTAATGCAGTAATCCCACAGTTATCTTATGGGAGAGATAGGCCTTGCCGTAGTGAAAATGACGTTGGACTTTTTTCACTTCCAGGACATGCAAAACATAATAATGCATGTCTTGCCTTTTAAATACATTGCACCCTGCCATCTGGGTTGGCCAGGGCCTACCATAGGTGTGACTTATATGTATAAAAAGGAAAGGACTGGGCCTGGCAAAAGGATTATTTTGCCAGGTCGACATGGGAGTGTAAAACTGCCCACACAGGCTCTGCAATGGCAGACCTGAGACATGGTTAAGGGGCTACTTAAGTTGGTGGCACAATCAATACTGCACAGCTACTAATAGCATTTACTTTACAGGCCAACTATACACATAATACCACTTTACTAGGGATTTACAGGTAAATTAAGTATGGCAATCGGGGACAAGCCAATACTACCAGGTGTAGAGGAGAGAGCACAAACACTTTAGCACTGGTTAGCAGTGCTAAAGTGCACAAAGTCCCAACCAGCAAAAACTAGATCAGAAAAGTGGAGCATTTAGGCAAACAATTGGGGGTAAAACCACCCTAAGGCTGTCAGGTCTAACATTTAGCAAATTAGTTTGTTTTTCCCTGCTACCTATTAAAGTCTGTGTGTTTGCTATATATTTATTAAGTGTCTTTGATGTTGTCCTGTGGTGACCCTTTCAAATGCGCGTCCACGGTTGAAACGTCAATGCTGATTATCAGTTGTAATGTCACGCCACCACTTTTTTTTAAATGTCTTTATTTATATGTTTGTGCATCGATCCATTCAACAATACAACACAAGAGCATCTGTTATCATTAGCAAAACGGAGCACGCATAGACCCTATAAAACAGACAATAAGGCCAGGAGGCTCCTATATTAACTCCAATACAGAGTAGCCTGAGAAAACAACATGTGACCTCTGCAATCACATCAAGCTCACAAATCATTGTGCGTCAAAGTATAGAGGCCTAGAACTAGACGAAGAAATTGGGTGAGCATGTGAAGGGAGGGGGGAATGGAAGCAGGGAAGTGTAGAAGAGTAAGGTTGGAGGAGAGGAGGAATACGTAATACAATGTATTATTTCGGAAGAAAGACATTGGTTAATCACAGTGTGCCCTCCAGATGTCACCTATAAAATCACATCTAGGAGACTACCCATAATAAGGTCCTTCATGCGTAAGGTTCTGTTCTAACCTGAACCCATCCACCTTTTTAAAGGGCGATCTTGATCTGACATGCAATACTAATTACATTTTTATCTTTAGTTGTTTGAATGAGGTCTACATGCTTGATAGTGTAGCTTTCGCTCGCTTGACGTCTGGATGGATTCTAGGTACTGCCTTCAGTTCTCAACAGTTTGATCTTGACAGATCAGGTCTGCTTGAGATAAGGGTGACCCCTTCCAGTAGCCACAATGCCACTGATGAGAGTACCTCAAGCAGTTTGTGCCATGGAGGCAAAAGAATCTGTAGTTTGTGGAGACTGGCTTCTGGATACTTGAAATGTAGGCTCAAGGGAACAAACAGCACTTCTGAGGAGAAGAACCAGTCCTAAGGCTTGTCACATTGATGGGGAACAATAGGAGGCACAAAGCAGACACAGAGAACTAGAGGATGCACCGGAAGGAACAAGGAAGGAAGAAACCTGCACAATTTCAGAACAAAACACACCAGGAAAAGAGCCAAGAGCGATGAACATGACGAAATCCACTTCTTGAAGTGCTGTGACACAAGGAGCATATGGATTTTCTCCATCTTACAGGGAAAAAGCAGAAAGTTTCCTTGAGACTCCATGCTGCAATCTTAGATCAGGAGAAGGGCCTTAGGAGTTAATTACATGGTGGCTATCTTAGAACAGATCTTGGAAAAGGTAATTCTTAAGTCCCAGAAGGAGATTTATGCTGGAAACTATGCCGGCATCTCAGCAGGCCTTTTCCTCCTGGACAGGAATGATGAGCCCCTACATCATACTGGTGGGCTGGCCGTCGTAAGGTAAGACGTGATTGAGGCTGCTCAACAGCACTTCTCGCGCCACCCAAAGGTGCATCCTGCCTATCTGAGTAAGATTCAGGAAAGGGCTGGGCAAGACACAACAGAATGCCTCCCTCCCACAACTCTGGGCTTGGCTGGAAATAGTGTAAGGAAAAATGGTACCAATACTGGGGGGTGAATTAAGGAAGCATCCTCCGAAGACCTTTCACAGGGTGGCTATCCTTTCCAATGTTCTAAAAACTGCAATCTACCTCTAAAAATATGAGTGTCACATATTTCTCGTACATCAAATTCAGGTTCATTGTTCACAAGAACAGGTGCAGGCATGGGAAAAGACGTTGAAATGTATCTGCTCAATAGGGCTTTAACTTGGTGGTATTGGAATACAGTATGAACCTTGCAGTTCAGATGTAATTGAATCTTAAAGGGAACAGAATTAACAATTTGGATGATCTTAAAAGGCCCCTAGAATTGGAGTCTACATCATTTAAAGGAGAGATGAGAAAGCAGACATTTAGAGGGCAACCAAATTGCATCTTCCACTTTGTAACTAGGGGCTCAATAACAATGAGCTCCATCACAGAACTTAATTATTTTCTTAGATTGTTGGAGATATAGCAAAATGCTGCCGCTTGTCATTAGTAACTGTTAAAGAAAGGTAGTAACTACAGGAAGCCTGACAGAACCATGGAGCCCAGAAGAAAAAGCACCAAGATGGAGACCATAAAGACAGAAAAAGGTGAATATTGAGTGTCACTATCAACTTAGTTCTTATATGAAAACTCAGCTAGGGCCATAAGAATACAGAAGCACGGAAAGTGTTGTTCCAGCAACTTGTTGAGTATTTCCGTTTGGCCATTAGTCTGGGGATGAAAACCAGAGGAGAGTGCCACATCAATCTGAAGAGATTTACAAAAAGATCTCCAAAAACAGGAAACAAAGTGTGGCTCTTGGTCTGAAACAAACCATGTACATGGACAATGTATTTTTTAAAAATGCGTTAAAGTCTTGGCAGAGGGTAATACTTTGAGGGCAGTGTAATGTGCCACCTTGTAAGAGGAGTCAATAGTGACCATGATTACTCGATTTCCTTCTGAGCAGGGCTACGATGAAATCAGTAGAGATAGTTTAGCATGGCTCTAGAGGTACAACAGACCTGCGGGTTCAGAGTAGTAAGTCACATTCTGAGCACAAACTATGCCAGAGCTTATGTAAAGTTCAGTCACCTTGATCGGAGGACCTCCAGAATGAATGAAGTTTGAGTTTCAGGGTAGATTTAACTCCATCAAAGACCTCATTGACGATCAGCTACTGGAGAATTGTGACACATCTTAAGTACTTCAATGTTTAGCTCCTTGGAAGGAATAAATAAGGCTTTTCTTTTAAACAGTTAAGGGCCATATGCACAAAGCATTTTTGTCAACGCAAACAGCCCAGTTCACAGAATTATTTTCTTGATGTACAAACATCCAAACTGCAATTCTCCAGACTTGCAGTTTGGATGTAGAAATCGATATTTAGGGCATCCCTTTCAAATAGTGGTTTCTAGTGTTATGTATCAATGTTTAGCGACTGACATGCAATTGCAAAACCTTGATATTTTAAAACCAAGTCAAAGTTGGTAATACATCCACAAAGGGGAAGGGTCCGTCCCCTTTGTGAATGTTGGAAAAATATTTTTAAGAGCAGGGAGTGGTCCCATTGGCTGCTGCCTGTTCTTGAAAAGTGAAAACAAAATGTTTAATTATTTTTTTGTTGAAATGCATCCCGGTTTTATTTCAAGGAAAATGGGTTGCGTTTCAACAAAACAAACTTTATTCAAAAGGAATCAAGGCATGGTGGTCCGCTGACATCAAAAGGCCACCATTCCTATGATGGCTCACATTTCCAATGGGTCACGGACTGCAGCCCACCTCATAAATATTTATGAGGTAGGTCTCTTTGAGACCTACTAGGAATCGCAAGTATGAAACAAAAAATTACATTCTTAAGGGATAGTGATTTCCAAATAGAGATTGGGAAATAATGTTATTTGGATATCACTATTATCAATATTTGTACATCAGTCCCTAAATTCCTTGTTTATAAATAAATCCTCCTTGTAAGGCTTCCCATTCCGCCCTGCAAATCCTGGAGTAACTTGTCTGAACTTTCTTAAAAAAGGATTGTGTCACTCGAACTATCCTGTGAGATGGGAGGATATATTGACTGGAAGTTGGTTGTGATTCAGGATATCTACATGAAAGCTAAAATGTTCTTAGAGGTGATGAAGAAATCATACCGACTGAAAAAATAAGTCCAACGGCTTGTTGGCAATTTCTACATTTTATTTGTCTAAGGCGCTGTAAGTTACAATGGATCTGAGTGAATTTCAAAAGTCTTTTGAGTCCCTATCAAAAAGTGTTTTCATTCAGAGAGGCCATCTTCATGGTCAAAGGTTCCCTTTAAAGGACAGAATAATTATTTAATTATTTTCAAAATGTGGGATTGATAAAAAATTGTATGCTCAAAGTCGTCATCTTCTTGCATCTGCAGGAGTACAGTGCCAATGGCTTGATCCGAAGCATCATGTTCAACTATGAATTTTGTAGCTGTATCTGGATGTCTTAGAATTAGAGCTCAGGTAAAGGCTTGATTCACTTCTTTAAAAACTTTCTCACCAAAGGAGTCCTAATGAAGCCAATTGTTCAACTTCTCTTTCTTTAGAATGCAAGTGATGTTACTGGTTATGTGAGCAAAGTTACTAATAAGTTGTCAATAGACCGTGGCAAACTCAAGGAAGAGTGGCCAATTCAATATAGCAGAGACCATTCATGGGTCCAAGTTATGCAAGCAGAACCCCATATATTCCCTTATGGGAGATGTCATTTCTTTAACTGAACCTGATGTTAGCGGTGTACCATCCATTGTCTGCACCTGCCCTGGAGACTTGTTAGTTATTCAGGGAATGTTTCTTTCTCTCACCCAATTCTCGTCCAAATATAAGCCACTTCCTCCATAGTCAAGAAGTGCCAGAATCCTCTCCTTCTTCCCATCTTGAAATCCAACTGGAACTGGTTATAGATAAAATTGAACCAGGTCATAACCAGACATGCCAGCTAAAGGAATTTTCAGTACTCCCTTCCTTTCACAAAGGACGGATCATTGCATATGCTGACAGTTTCTGTAGACTTATTGGGCAGGCTCAGCCTAAATGTTCTGGGGACACAAATTACATGCACCATGTGCTTCTAACGATGTTCCCTTCCCACCTCAGAAAGGGATCCATGGGTGATGCCAATTTTCATGGGTTCTTTGGTCAGGAATTTGAGAGCTCTTTGTTGTGAGAGACAAGCCGCTCCTTTGTCTCTCAATTCTGCGCTGTCAGAGGTGATGCTCAGTTTGCAAGGCCTGATCTGTTAGCTCAGAAAAAGATGCTGTGTGTGACGAGCACACCAACACATGCTTTATTTCCTCTTTGAGGCCCTTGTGAAAAAGCGTAATCAAGGTGTAGGAGGCTGGCCTGGCTTATAGTGGGTACCTTGTGGTACTTACACCTTGTGCCAGGTCCAGTTATCCCATATTAGTAGAATAGAGGTGTTTCTAGCAGCTTAGGCTGATAGAGGTAGCTATGGCAAAGCAGCTTAGGCTGAACTATGAGACATGCAAAGCTCCTACTATACCACTTATATCATATAGCACAATATCATAAGAAAACACAATACTCAGAGCTACTAAAAATAAAGGTACTTTATTTTAGTGACAATATGCCAAAAGTATCTCAGAGGATACCCTCACTTAGGAGGTAAGTAATATACACAAATTATATGTACACAAACCCAAAACAGGTAAGTAACAGTAAGAAAAGTAGTGCAAACAATGTAGAATCACAATAGGATGCAATAGGTAGACATAGGCCTAGGGGCAACACAAACCATATACTCCAAAAGTGGAATGCGAATCACGAATGGACCCCAGGCCTCTGGGACGTTGTAGAGGGTCACTGGGACTGTGAGAAAACAGTAAGGGTATCCACAGAACCCCACCCCAAACCTTGAAAAGTGGGAGTAAAGTTACCCTACTACCCCAGAAATACAGAATAGTCGTGATAGGGGATTCTGCAAGAACCACAAGCACCAGCAAAACACTGAAGACGGATTCCTGGACCTGAGGACCTGTGAAGGAAGGGGACCAAGTCCAAGAGTCACGCAAGTGTTCGGGGGGGGCAGGAGCCCAATAAACCCCAGCTGAAGGTGCAAAAGGGCTGCCTCCAGGTGGAAGAAGCCAAAGGTTCTGCAATGACGGAAGGGGCCAGGAACTTCTCCTTTGGATGGAACATATCCCACGGCGTGCTGAAGGTTGCAGAAGTGTTTCCACGCAGAAATACCGCAAACAAGCCTTGCTAGCTGCAAGAGTCGCGGTTGAGGAGGAAGGACCAGGATATCGTCCCTTGGAGGAGGAGACAGAGGGGGCACTCAGCAACTCAGAGAGCCCCCGCAGAAGCAGACAGCACCCGCAGAAGTACCGGAACAGGCACTTAGAAGATCTGAGGACAGCGGTTGACTCAGAGTCACAAAGGAGGGTCCCACGACGTCGGATTTCAACTCAGCGAGTTGGGCAATGCAGGACGGAGTGCTGGGGACCCAGGTTTGGCTATGCACAAAGGAAGTCCTGGAAAAGTGCACAGAAGACGGAGCAGCTGCAAATCACGCAGCACACAGGTTTGCTGTCTGGCTTGGAAAGGCAAGGACTTACCTCCACCAAATTTAGACAGAAAGGCCACTGGACTGTGGGAGCCACTTGGACCCAGCTCCTGTGTTCCAGGGTCCATGCTCGTCAGGATGAGAGGGGACCCAGAAGACCGGTGATACAGAAGTTTGGTGCCTGCATTGGCAGGGGGAAGATTCCGTCGACCCACAGGAGATTTCTTCTTGGCTTCCAGTGCAGGGTGAAGGCAGACAGCCCTCTGAGCATGCACCACCAGGAAACAGTCGAGAAAGCCGGCAGGATGAGGCGCTACAATGTTGCTGGTAGTCTTCTTGCTACTTTGTTTTGGTTTTGCAGGAGTCCTGGAGCAGTCAGCGGTCGATCCTTGGCAGAAGTCGAAGAGGGAAGTGCAGAGGAACTCTGGTGAGCTCTTGCATTCATTATCTGAGGAATAGCCGAGAAGAGAGACCCTAAATAGCCAAAGAAGGAGGTTTGGCTACTTAGAAAGGATGATTGGCTACTAAAAGAGGTAAGCATCTACCAGGCGGGGTCTCTGACGTCACCTGCTGGCACTGGCTACTCAGAACAGTCCATTGTGCCCCAACACCTCTGAATCCAAGATGGCAGAGATCTGGGACACACTGGAGGAGTTCTGGGCACCTCCCCTGGGAGGTACTGGTCAGGGGAGTGGTCACTCTCCTTTCCATTGTCCAGTTTCGCGCCAGAGCAGGGCAGGGGGATCCCTGAACCGGTGTAGACTGGCTTATGCAGAGATGGGCACCATCTGTGCCCATCAAAGCATTTCCAGAGGCTGGGGGAGGCTACTCCTCCCCAGCCCTTCACACCTATTTCCAAAGGGAGAGGGTGTAACACCCTCTCTCAGAGGAAATCCTGTGTTCTGCCTTCCTGGGACTGGGCTGCCCAGGCCCCTAGGGGGGCAGAAACCTGTCTGAGGGGTTGGCAGCAGCAGCAGCTACAGTGGAAACCCCGGAAAGGTAGTTTGGCAGAACCCGGGTTCTGTGCTAGAGACCCGGGGATGCATGGAATTGTCCCCCAATACCAGAATGGTATTGGGGTGACACTTCCATGATCCTAGCCATGTTACATGGCCATGTTCGGAGTTACCATTGTGACGCTACACATAGGTAGTGACCTATGTGTAGTGCAGGCGTTTAAAGGCCCCAGGGGGGCAGAAACCTGTCTGAGGGGTTGGCAGCAGCTGCAGTGGAAACCCCGGAAAGGCAGTTTGGCAGAACCCGGGTTCTGTGCTAGAGATCCGGGGATGCATGGAATTGTCCCCCCAATACCAGAATGGTATTGGGGTGACACTTCCATGATCCTAGCCATGTTACATGGCCATGTTCGGAGTTACCATTGTGACGCTACACATAGGTAGTGACCTATGTGTACTGCAGGCGTGTAATGGTGTCCCCGCACTCACAAAGTCTGGGGAATTTGCCCTGAACAATGTGGGGGCACCATGGCTAGTGCCAGGGTGCCCACACACTAAGTAACTTTGCACCTAACCTTCACCAAGTGAGGGTTAGACATATAGGTGACTTATAAGTTACTTATGTGCATTGAAAAATGGCTGTGAAATAACGGGGACGTTATTTCACTCAGGCTGCAGTGGCAGTCCTGTGTAAGAATTGTCTGAGCTCCCTATGGGTGACAAAAAAAATGCTGCAGCCCATAGGGATCTCCTGGAACCCCAATCTCCTGGGTACCTAGGTACCATATACAAGGGAATTATATGGGTGTTCCAGTGTGCCAATGAGAATTGGTCAAATTAGTCACTAGCCTTCCCCACCAGCACACACTAGCCTTCTAGCCTTCAGTGACAATTTTAGACAGCAGAGAGAGCATAAACACTGAGGTTCTGGTTAGCAGAGCCTCAGTGATACAGTTAGGCACCACACAGGGAACACATACAGGGCATACATTATGAGCACTGGGGTCCTCCCTGGCAGGATCCCAGTGACACATGGGCAAAAACAAACATACATACAGTGAAAATGGGGGTAACATGCCAGGCAAGATGGTACTTTCCTACACAAGGTTTGTTCTACCCAAGTGGTCTCAGCTGCTAGTTTATGGAACCGGGTTATATACGTCAGCAAATCTTGACTACCACAGAACATCCACTTAAAGATGGTCAACAAATTGGAATAATTTGACAGCAGGGGTCCTCATTGGCTACTAAATGGGTCAACCATGCCAGTGCCGTAACGAATAATGCAGTAATGAGATATCCCACCTTATCCCAATCTAGTATAAACTGACTGGGAGAACACCATCAAGGAATCCAGGAACTCCTATAGTTTATTTGAACCACTGTAAAAAACGAGGGGTCCCAGGGGAGACCACAAGAACATCCAAACTTCTGGCAGCGAGTACTCAGTGAATGAAGACTGTGTTTTTCACTCTAAAGCTGCTGAAGTTCTTCACCTGTTGTTGGACGGTCTGGGCCAGATCCTGAGCTTAATCCATCTCTGCTTCTTGTGAATTAAAACGGTGGAATTGCAAAATGTCACTTGGCTTATGTCTGGATGGATTTTTGGTACTAGTACTGCTTTCAGTACTGGATGGTCTGATCTTCACCGACTTGGTCTGCTTGAATTAAGGGCAACCCCTCTGAGTAGCCATGATGCTGCCAACAAGTGTATGTCAAGCAGGTAGTGCCATCTGGAAGGACCTCCAAGGAGGAAAAAGCCACTGAGGCAAAAAAAACATGTAGTTTGTGGAGACAGGCTTCAGGCTGCTAGTAATGTGGTGACAAGGGAACTAAAAGCCCCTTAGAGGAAAAGAACTGGGCTTAGGGATTGGCACACTGCGGGGAGGAATTGAAGACAAGAAAGGAGGCGAAAAGAACCAGTGGCTGCACAGTGAGGAACAAGCAAGGAAGAAACTAGCACAATTTAAGACCAAAATCCACAATAGTTCTCTTTATGGGGATTTGTGGAGAGTCATTAAAATATTCCTGCTGAAAAATCTGCGAGTGCATACCTTAAATACCTGTGTTGGGGGGGGAGGGGGCAGAATAGATTCCCTGGTGGATTCTACAACTTCAACTTTGGCTCCCGTCCCTCCGCAAGGCATGGCTTGTTTGAGACTATCACCTTGGCAATTCTGTCCTGCTTGAAACATCTCGAATGGCTTAAGATTTTCAGTATTCACTGTCCCATAGGGCTGCGTGGGCTCTTTGTGCGCTACTCAGGGCTCGTTGGGCTCCTTAGGTGCTGCACTGTGCTGCCTGGATTCATTTAGCATCTTAATTGAAGATGCCACAGTGTCAGCCACATCTGTGCCCTCATCGCCTGCCTCGGTCCCACCCCCCCCAACCACAAGCTTCATCTGTACACGGCGAGGTTGCAACCAGTGAACTACTGTGCCCACACAAGCTCAAGGTTGTTAGCCTCCCCAAGGGCCCACAATCCCAGCCTCCATTTCTTCCCTTCATGTCAGGGCCACCCGCTGCTGCCTCGATAATGCCTGATGAAGAGCCAGGTTAGGAGCCAGCAGGCAGCACAGCGGGAAACCTCTTCCCTCAAGCACTGGCAGAACAGTTACGGGCCTCCCGGACAGTGGAGGACAGCCAGCTAAGTGGCACATTGAATGTAGTCAACTGTAGGTCACAACTCGATTTCAGGTGTAGTCAGAGGTGCCAGTGTACGTATTTTCTCATAGCGGACCAAGTTGCATAGGCTCCCTTAATTAGACGTTAAAGTAAACAGCATTCTTCCTCTCAACCCCAGAAAGACGGACAACGTCACCCATGGATCGCCACCCTAGAAAAACCCCAGCCCACCTATTTGCCCTTTCACATATATTGCACAGTTCGCATTGCCTAGGAGGCAAACTGCTCTTTGCACTCAGCCAACCAGGATATCCGGTTGATGTCAGAGCCAATCTCCTTCGCATTAAGGGCAATTTTTAATATTTTGACCAGAGGCCCAGCAAAAACAAAGAGCTTGTCCTGATAAGTCCTCCAAGCATGATCATTGCCTTGCTTAGGATCTTTAAGGCTCTCTTGAGAAAGGTTAGCATACTGGGATCCATGTCCGGGATTTCCACTATCTTCCCTGGCAAATCAGGTCTGGGACATTCCGCTCTCAACCTGTTTTTGACCTCCTTATCAAATCTCTTACGTAAATGTAAATATATTCAGCCATCTCAGGAGTGGGGGTCCAAACTTAGGAGTTTTTGACCTCCTTATCAAATCTCTTACGTAAATGTAAATATATTCAGCCATCTCAGGAGTGGGGGTCCAAACTTAGGATCTTGGATGCACTATGTCACC
The DNA here is from genome assembly GCF_031143425.1 of Pleurodeles waltl. Classification (NCBI taxonomy): domain Eukaryota; kingdom Metazoa; phylum Chordata; class Amphibia; order Caudata; family Salamandridae; genus Pleurodeles; species Pleurodeles waltl. Next base: position 1,404,120,289 of record NC_090447.1, on the reverse strand, counting down.
TCCATCAAAGTACAGTGGATTGGAAGCAAGAGGAGCAAGGCTCGCTGTTGAAGGTGGGGCAGAGGACCTTTTACGTGCAATGGTAGGCGAAGACACTGCCTTAAACGGTGCCTTGACAGCAATCAAAAGCTGCCTCTCCCCGGGAGGTCTAACCTCCTCCGTGACCGCTTCATATGTCTGAAGACATCTCACCACGCATAACCTAGGATGAGAGTCAAAACTGGGGTAAGATACAAACCTGGTACCTGTTTTCGTCCGTCGAGAAACAGTGAAAGTAACCCCGGTTGCGGTGAAGACCCTGGCGGACACATCCAAAGCCCGCACATCGGAAACACGCTTGCAAGAGACCAGGCACAAGAGCATCGCCAACTTTGCAGAAAGCTGTTTCTGGATAAGAAACAATTATCCGGCCAAGCAGATAAAAAATTAAGAACTTGGTTCACGTCCCATAACCCCGAATAACGAGGCTCGGGAGGACGAGACAAACTAACCCCTTTCAAGAGTTTACTTACCCAGGGGTGCTCCCCCACTGGAACATCACTGATAGTACTATGGCCCGCCGAAATCGCCGAACGAAAAGAATTAATAGTACAATAGGACAATCCAGAAGAAAAAAGTTCAGCCAAAAATTGACTATAAATTCAATGGGGGCCCCCACGGGATCCACCGCCCTCTCCATACACCAACTGGTTTCCAACTGAAGTAAGTCGGAAGCTGAGCATTCCATCGGGATGCAAACAAATCCAGCGCACAAGGACCCCAGCGGTCCATCAGGGATCGAAATATCTCCGGATCCAGACGCCAATCGCTGGAATCCTGGAGGTACTGGGAATTCCAATCCACCACCTGATTTTGAGTTCCCGAAAGATATTCCGCCGTGACTGAAATCTGCCTCTGAAGACAATAATTCCAGAAATCTTTGCCAAGTCCGGTAGAACCTTGGAGCGAGTGCCCCCCAGTCTGTTGATATACTGGACAGCTGATATATTGTCCATCCGAAGAAGGACACAACAGGAAACCCTGTCTGGAGTCATAGAGCGGATCGCAAACGACCCCGCCAGAAGCTCCAAACAATTGATGTGGAGGTTCAACTCCTCCAAGGTCCACTGACCTCCCATGGAAATCTGACCACATCTGGCTCCCCAGCCCAATCTGCTGACATCCGACTCGATCACCAGGTCGGGGAGAGAGCCGAAAATGGCCTTGCCATTCCATGCCTCCATGTGGTCCAACCACCACTGCATCTCCAGACGAGCCTCCGAAGAGAGCTCTACCAGGGCTGAATAAGAATGCCCTTTGTGGAGATGAGAAGCCTTCAGTCGCTGCAGGGCCCTGTAGTGAAGAGGACCCGGGAATATAGCCTGGATCGACGACGACAAGAGTCCCACAATCCTAGCGATCTGCCGGAGGGAAGTCCTGTCCCTGCGGAGCACCCTGGTGATCTCCTTCTTTAACTTGGAAATCTTGTGCCCCGGAAGATGCAACGTTGCCGACGTTTTGTCCACCACAAACCCCAGAAACGTTGTGGACTGGGATGGGCACAGAGAAGACTTCTCCGTATTGATCACGAAGCCCAGGTCTTGTATTAATGCAATAGTCATGTTCGTGTAAGACAGTAGTTGTGCCTTGGACCGATCCATCAGAAGGATGTCGTCCAAGTAAATAATCAGCCTTGCGCCCTGAGTCCACAAGAGCGCGACCACCGGTCTCAGCAGTTTCGTGAAGCACCAAGGTGCTGACGAAAGACCGAAGGGAAGACACGTGAACTCGAAGACCTGCCCCCGCCATTGAAACTGCAGAAACCTGCGGTGACGGTGGTAAATGGGGACTGTAAGATACGCGTCCTTGAGATCCAGACGTAGCAACCAATCCCCTTGACATAAAAGGTCGCTGAGAAGATGGATACCCTCCATCTTGAAATGACGATAAACCACCCATTCGTTGAACGCCCTGAGATTTATCACTGGGCAAAACCCTTTGTCTTTCTTCTCGACCAGAAAAATATTGCTCAGAAACCCCCTCGGATGAAGAGAGGTCTGAACAATGGCTCCCTTGCCCAGAAGAAGGCAGACTTCCGCATCGATCAGCAGAGAATCCTGAATGCTGAATCGAATGGGAGGAGGACGAACCGGTTGAACAGGTGTCCCATAGAACTATATGCGAAAACCTGTGACCGTCTGTAGAACCCAAGGGTCGGACGTAAGCCGGGCCCAATTGTTTGCAAAGAGCGCAATCCTGCCTCCCAGCTCTAGAGGGGAAGAAAGAGGGGTGCTCACCTGTACTTCCTTCTTGGGAACTGGAATTTCCTCGCTGGAAACACGAGGAGCGTCCTCGGCCTGAACCCTTGTTGGGGAAGAAGGTCCCCTGACTGCCATCACTCCAGCCGTTGTTGCGCCTGACTTGGGTCCTGGAGGGGCCTGACTGTTGAAAGCGGCCGGAGGAGCGACCCCTTCCTCTTCCGGCCCTGCTGAAAACCTTCCCGGGAATAATCTTGCGCATCGAGGATTGCGCCTTATCCAAAGCTGAAAAGTAGAGACAAATCGCCCATGCTCCTTCACAAAGGGGTCCCCGAAGAGATTGCCCTGGGCTATCGCGCCAGCCTCCGATGTTGCCAGCTCCCCCAACTTGGGATCGATTTTTATCAGGAGAGAGCGGCGCCTCTCCGTGGAAATGGCACAATTGGCGTTGCCTAATAGACAAACTGCCCTTTGTTTTGTGCCCATCCGGCTACTAGATCTGCCTGTAAGGGTTCCCCCGTGGTCTTGGCAGCATCCGCCAATTCAATAATCTTCGTGAGGGGGCCCAACACATCCAAGACTTTGTCTTGACATGACCACCAAGAACGATCTATCCCCTTTTTGGGATCGCGCATGTACTTTGAAAAGAAAGTACATAACTTCGGGTCTAACACAGGTGTCGCAGCCACCTTGTCCCCCAGCGTAGGCCGAGGACACTCCGCTCGGAAGCGGGCCCGGACCCCTTGCTCCAAGGGGTGTCGGATAGTTTTGGCAACATAAGCCGCCACTTTAGAAGTGGGAACCCATTCAGAGGACCGAGGATGATAAATGTTCTCAGGGTCGAACATGTCAGAATCTCCACCTTCTTTCCTCTACACTAGAGGTCGCAGATGGGCGCCAAGGCCACCCCACAATGCGACCCTCATCCGATGAGCCCTCATCATCGGAGTCACCCCCCCCCGAATGGGGTGATCCCACAAAGGGATCTAGTGCCAGAGCAGCAGCGCTGCCATGCTCTCCGGGTGGGCCATCCTCCCGGCAGGGTACAGGGTCTAGCGTTCGCGCACTCTTGGCAAAGGCCTCCCACAACCGGGCCAAACCCTCCAGGTGCCCCGCGTCACGCTTCATAGAGGAAGAAGGAACTTTAGACGTACTGGCCCTAGGGTCCGAATCCCCCAAAACACTCGCTGAGTGGGACACCTTCTGCATAAGCCTGTCCACCCTATCCTGCAAAGGCGCTAAGGCTTTCGCCACCGCTTGCGACACAAGTTTGTCCATCCCCTCATGAATGTTACTCTGAGGAGGCCAAATCTCCTCTGACCCCAAAGATGGGGCGTAGGCGTGATCCAAAAAGGAATCCACTGAGGGGGAAGAGGAATTCATCGCACACAACTAAAGCAACTCAGCGGCAAAAATACGGGAAGGACCCAGAGGAACCAGCAGCAAATCGCCACTTACCCCCCCAAGGGGCATCAATAAGAGGGGTGAGAGCACAATAGATAACACCCAACCTAAATACGATGGGTATCCCCCTTGCCGTGCTCCAAGAAAAAACTTGTGACACCACCAACTAAAAAGCGTGCACAAAGAAGCAAATGTTAAGGTCCCCAAAGGGAAATCTAAATGCAGGCTGGCCTGCTCTTACCGCTATGCGGTGTCGGCAAGGGTTGGGGGCCAAAGCGGCAAGCAACCCTGAGGGCGGGTGCTCGCCAGGCCCAGAAAGCGATCGGGGAATCAACGCACGAAGCGCTGCCTTCCCTAGATCAGGAGAGCGAAGAACGCCCCTAGCGGTGACAGGCCGTCACCGTACCACGCGCTCGGGCAAAAAGCCTGCTGCGCAAGAATGACAGCCCAGGAATGCGAGGAATGCAGCCACCTCGCACCCGACGCGCACACGACCCAGCGCTGCAAGAAGACAAAGCGATCGGTAGAAAAAACGCTCAAACACAAGGCAAAATCCCCGAACCCCCGAAAGCGAGAAGGAGCGAGGACTTAACTGACGGGCAGCAGTGAAGAAAGAGGAAGGACTGCGCTCGCCAGTTATTTATATATATGCTGTTATGGACTTGGGATTGGTTACTCGTTGTCATGGTTTTGTGGGCATCATGGGAGTTGTAGTTTAATGTGTTTGAACTTTGAACTTGCTGTTATCAATAAAGTGAAGAAAGGACTGTATAATCCTCGCCTCCGGTCCTGCTATAGAATTGGTGGACTTCAGGAAGGGGGTGTGAGCTTAAGACCATGGAATCATGGGATTTGTAGTTTATTGTAAATTTTACATTTTGTTTTTATTGGCTGCTGTTTAAGTCAGTAAAGAGAGCGAAAGCATAATCTGAGCCTCGTGTCCTGACGTATAATCTTGAAAAGGTATAGAAATGGGTAAACCTTACCAGTGGGGAAAAGGTTGTGATAATGGAATGCTGAACTGTGACTGTCTCAAAATTGGAGCAGGCATCACCTAGATACTACACGCAAAGTCTTGGAAACATAATCACCCAGTAAAACATGTTAGTGTAAGTCAGAGGTTTCCAAAGGTAATCAACAAAAAGGAATCAGGAAGCTAAATCGGGAGGTGGTTCAAGACACGCAAGAGGTTAAAAAGTGTTAAAATAAGATCAGATAGATCAGAAAAGACCAGGAATTAAAAAAAATAAACCATCAGAAGGACAGGGTAACATATAAAAATACACAAGAAAAGAAACACAATCAACTCAGGTAGAAAAAGTAGAGGAGCATGGTGCTTCCCTTTCCTTGTCCTTTTATAGTCACCTCAGCCCACCTGAATTTGTTGATTGATGTTCACTTCCCTGATCAAAGTTGGCTGCTTCGTTAGGCGCATGCATAGCTACAGGCTAGGTTTTCTTCAGGAAGTTCTCAAAACAGTGCCCTGGAGCTGCCCAACACTCCCGGTTTGTACCTGCACCAAGAAGGTAGTATTGGCATCTCAATACACACATGATCCAACAGTGATGGAGTGACAGAGCACTGTGCATGCCAAGGTAATACTCATTAAGTCAAGAGCATAAGGTTACTGCTTCCCTTCTTTCATTATAAATACTGCTTCCCGTATTGGAATTTTGTCTGATAGATTAATGCATTATGAGTGCTGTTGTTGTGCTTCCATTGAACTAATCAGACGGGCAGACTTGACATCAATTAATTGTAGGTAAATAGTTCAGGACAAGAGAGATACTGGCTGTAATTACCAGAGCAGAGTGAGGTGCTCAACCTATGTGTGCACCTGACCCTGTGAGAGCGTATTCTGAATGAAAGAACCACATATACTCATAACAGACCTGAGGCATGTAGACACCATGCCCACTGGGGCGCAAGAATGTTTTTTTTTAAATAATTGAGTTATACTGGTAGACCATGTTACTGACTTTGGCCTTCATGACTCTAGTCTTTATGGCTCTGCTGTTTCTGCCACAATCTTCCCATCCCAAAATTGTGACTGTCCGAAGTAATTCTCTTTAAATTTCCAGCACATTTTTGGGTGGTAGTAGTTTTTATTCTGTCTTGCTTGTGTGAGCTTTAGGTGATTTATGACACCCAGGAATGACTTCAAGCATAGCTTTAGAAGGCTGCTAGGTGTGACAATTGCAAGTATTCTTAGTTGTGATGGGCATAGAGTAGAAACACACTGAAAAGAAAGGTAGCTATAATGGAGTGCTGGGGATTTTGTTGGCTCACACGTTTTCTTTAACTTGTAATCAGTGATTCATATGGAAATTTAGAAGGACAGGTACTCATTATTAAATAGTATCCGTTTGCTATGGGAAAGTACTGGTACGTGCTGGAATTCTTCTGAGATGAAAAGTGCATGTACTCTCCCGTTCAAATGTAAGTAGTGCAAACTGAGAGATGAACAGGTTACTTGTCTTCCCTTGGGCTCAGGAGGGTGAGGATAGTGTATGGGGTAGTTGTCAGGGGGTTGGTGGAGGGTCAGGCGGGGCAGCTTTTCTTTTTCTGTTTACATCTGTTTATGAATAGTCATGTGGCTTATTGATGCTACCAATCTGTTTTGTGGCTAACATGTACATGCTGACTGTAATTTGA